>NW_015388804.1:0-31647 GCF_001527695.2 Protobothrops mucrosquamatus
GGTGAGGAAGCAGATAAAAGGGGTCTGTCTTAGTATGAATAAGACTTTGAGTCTAAAGCAACTTATCATGGATACTGCTGGTTCAAAGGTATTGAAAGAGAACAGAGATCAAGATGAATGACACTAGTGAAAAATGTTCCAGGGTTTTGACAAATCAGGCAAACTCATCAAGGGCCTCCTTTGGAAATAGATCCAAAGAGGAATGTCTCAGATCATAGTGAGGAACTCAGCTTGTACTGTTTATTCTTCTTTTGAATTTTTCTTTATTTGTGTCAGTAGCACCTACAAATTATAGACATAGCATTTAGCACTGAGCAGATAAAATAAATATAAAATAGGTCATAGAAATATAGTACATGTAAAAATATGTAAAATAAATAGGATTAAAATTAAATGACATGAATGACAGTATCAGACCACATTGACAGCATTTTCTTTCACCAGCATGTGGTCTTTTGAATTGAATCACATAAAATGTACATAATGTTACAACATAAATCTAAAAGGACTAATTGTACAAAATAAATAAATAAATCTATCCAAGTCAGTAAATATTCTGTATTTAAAGCACTGTCTCTTGTTCTCCATTGCAAATCATTTGATTACATTTCATTATTTAATACTATGCAGACACTATTATTATTCTTTATGTTTTGTGTGTGTGTGTGTGTGTGTGTGTGTGAATAGGAATTGTGATCATTCTAATTCTGTATTTTCCTCAAATTTTATTTTTAAGAACCTACTAAAATTTTTATCTATAGTTCAGAGTACTTGGCATGAGATATTGTTTGCAAGTCATAGTCCAACAAATACACATATATCCAATAATCCATATATCCATATTATATTCATGATTTCTACACTACAGATTGGAAACATGCAAACCATGCATGTTAGACCTTTGTTTGTTAATTAGATCTTGCTACCAATTGAAGTCTCAGCATAGCACAGCAGTCTTGATTTTGGAACTACCATCTTTTTGTGGTTTAAAAAAAATGGAAGTTGACATTTCTTTTCTCCCATGGAAATGTATTCTTTATTTCTCTATACTCCTTGTAGCAGCTGCTTTTCATAATTCATAATTCTTATTGTTGAAATTGTTTTCTCATTGTAATCAACCTTCACAAAACAAAGATCTGGTCTTCTCTCTCTCTCTCTCTCTCTCTCTCTCTCTCTCTCTCTCTCTCTCTCTCTCTCTCTCTCTCTCTCTCTCTCTCTCTCTCTCCCCACCCCTCTCTTTATAATGTGAAAAGGAGCAAGAAAATGAAGCCAGTTGCAAGGGACATTAGTGAAGTATTGTAGAGATGGATCCTCAGGGAAAGAAAGTAACCAGGGAGATAAAAGACAGGTACAAATTTGCACTTTTCCATCAAGCCTTCCATTAAAGAATTCACACAACACAAAAAAAATCCTTTAACATAATTGCTTGCATTTGAAGTGAAAGTATTATGTAAACTTGATGGCTGTAAGATATTTATGAAAAAAAAATAATTTGTCATGATAAAGAAAGAAGGCAAGATTTCAAATGGGTTTTAATAGTTGTTGCCAAGGAAAAGGTTTATTTTGAGGATAGAATGGAGACCACTTCACTTGGGGATTGAAGACATAATGATTCTTTCTAAAATTGCTTGATTGGGGAAGGAGAATAAAATTAAAATCACCTTGCTATATGAGTTACATTGTTCATATATAAAAGGCTAGGTGAAAATATTTTAGCCCCTAATGTCATCCCTAAAATTCAATATGAACATTCAAGACCAGTTAAATGAGATTATCTTCCAATACACTAAAAGTATACAAACTGTCTTCAGAGTGGAACATGTAGTGCTCAAAATGATTCCAAGTGTACCATATGTGATCTTATCTTGATTAATTTTGTACCCTGTTGATACACCTGATCTCACTTCTTATATTTGTTCACATACATACATACACCCCAGACTCTTCATGTGTTATGTCTTTTAAAAAGTTCAAATTTAGAAGCAGAAGGGTTATACATTTCTTATCAATTCCTTGATGCCAAATTTGCACCTCTTATTGTTATTTCTATAAATGCTTAACTTACAAGACAAAGTTTAATTAGGGTAGGAACATTGACATTGTTATGATCTTGGAATAAATCCTTCATTGTACATTGATAATCCTAGCAGTAGAAGAATATAAGCAGTGCCACCCAGTAGAATTTCTACAGGTGCATTTTTCATATTCACAGCAAATAAAATATAATTTTGGTTGATAGATAAAATTTCTGAGAAAACTTCTTTACTTGTTTCATACATTGCAGAACTATGTTTTACATTTACTTTTCAAAAGTTACAATTATTTAGAACAAAACAAAATCAATTAAATTAGTGTGTTAAACATCTCATGAGATGTTTAATATTCTAAGAGCAAAACTTGTACTTTGCTTCTGGATTATCCATCACTATCTTGTATCATGACAGATGCATCTCAAGGTATCTAAATATACACTTTAGAAAAAACTCTCATGCCATCTAGATGATATGCATTGTTTTAGATGTTACAGCAGAAGTCATGGGGAACTCTGAAGGTAAAATAATATTGTGGACCTTAGAACTATTACAAATAGCTGAAGGAAACTCATAAGCAATAAGAAGCTCTATGACAAAATGACAATTATATTACAGGTAATCCCTTTTTAGCAACTGTTCACAGTTATAACTGTGGTAAAAAAACAATGTTATAACAAATCTTCACATTTGTGGTCTTTGCAGGTTTAGAAAGCAAAGAAAAACTTGGTTAAAAAAAAGTACAGTAAGATTATAAGTACAGTTGTGGTTTCATTTTGCAACCCCCTTTGCTTAGCAATTGAGTTATCAGTCCTAATAGTGGTCATTAAAGGATTACCTGTAGTGGCCTTTTGATTAACTCAAATAAAGTGTGAATTTTCCTTTTTATACCAATAAGTATTTCCTTCCTGTTACAAATTCAATTAATTCATGATAGAAGTTCATTTACCATGTTGCAATATCCAGTTAATATTGAGGTTTTTTTCTCCCTTAAAAATGAAGGGCTAAGCTGCAACGTGATCAGTGTTTATCTACCAAATTCTAATCCTTTACTTTATATTAACCTCTTATCTTCTAAGGATTTATCTTACTGTTCACCAATATTGGATGAGTCATTCCAGTCCTAACTGGATTAAGCCAATTAAGGTTTAATTTTCCTCATGTTACAGAAAGAAGATCATGCCACAGAAAATAACTCAAAAGGCAATATGGCCATTTGATTAAAACAGGTTTTGTAATAAAATATAAATATTGTAGCTGTGCAGCACTTCAAATTTAACAGGAAAGAAAGTATTTTGGAGTGCACAAGCAAGGGATATTAGGAAGTCTATTCTAACTGGTTCATATGAAATGGTTGTTATTATTATTTTCCCCTAGAACGAAAAGGATCATTTGACAACTACAAGAAACAGCTTTAGTAACTGCAGCTGTTTATATATTCCCCCATTCATATTTCATTTCTTTCATGTCCTTCTTTTTCCTTCCATTCCAGACTCTGTAACTTATGCAATAGAAAGCTCATGTGGTTGCTTTTACATTCCTTTGGAATAAACCTTCATGAAAAATCTGCAATAAAATAGACTGAGTCAATGGAAATAAAGGTTTTAAATAGAATTATGACACCAAAAACTAGGAAGCAAATGTATGTTACTTAGTTTCATAGGCAATTATAAACAAGCATAAGATTGCAGAGAAAACCCTGGGAAGACTGAGGAGAAAATTTAGCTTACCCAGGAAAATACCTGAAAACTGATATCCCTTCTTATTTTTTTAAATTGTTTATTTATATATTCATTTTTAAACCAAATGTGGAAGTGATAAACTTGATGAAAGATCAATGAAAAACACAGTTGCTGGACAATGGTGATAGACAGGAATAGTTTAATATCAAGAGAGGAATCTTTCAAGGAGATTCCACTATCATCACTATTGTTTGTCATTGCATAGATTCCTCTGTCAAGAACAGTACTGAACAAGTTAAACCATGGCTATCAAACATCAAAAATGATTGCTAGGCTATCCCACCTTCTTTGTGTGGGCAGTTTGAAACTATTTCACCATCTGAAATAGAATACCTGCTCAACAATAAGAGCCATGGTGGCTCAGTGGTTAGAATGTAGCATTGCATGCTTACTCTCTTCATTGCCAGGAGTTCGATTCCTTTGATCCTGACTGACTTTCTTGAATAACTATAAGAAATGCCATTTGTCTGCAAACAAGTGGGACCACAAAATAGAATTGAATAATGACTAATAGGAAATGAAGAAGCTAAGTGCTCTAAGACTTTAGAATTATGACAGACCACACCTGCCACATAACAAAGCATATTTAACAATTCTTGATAAAAAAGACAAAAATGTATGACAGTGGATGTTGCAATGCCTGGAGCAACAGAGTAGAAGAAAAAGAACTGGAGAAAAATCACAAAATAAAAGTCTTGCAAATAGAAATAGAACAAAATAAAACAAAGATAGTACCATTACTAAGAGGTCCCTGGCTGTAATTCCAAAAAAGCTAGAGCACTTTTTAAAAATCATTGGCACTGTCAAATTCACCATCAGTCAATTGCAAAAGGGGAGCTTTACTTGGAACATCTTGGAACAATTCTTTATCATCTCCAAACAACATTTGTCTATTTCAGATCCTTGGGAAGGATTCCGTAGGTAGATCAAAATACTAAATTCAATCTGAACATCTGGTCGACTGTGCAATGAACCATAATATAAATAATATCTGTGGAATTTGAATCAGACTTAGAAAGTAAGAATTATACTGACCGATATTGCAGTGGTCATAGCAACAAGGTAGGCTAAATGTAGACTGAATGGTAAGCAGTGGTGGCATTCAGCCGGTTCACACCAGTTCGGCAGAACCGGTAGCTAATTTTTTGTTGCCCAGACCCAGAATGGACTTCCAGAAGCGGCATCCACACAGAGAACAGGTTGTTAACATATTTGAATTCCACCACTGATGGTAAGCATTAGTTCATTTGAAAGAATAGTCAAGAAAGTATTGGAGTTAGCCTGTGAGGAAATGCTTCAGGCCAAATGGAGAAGACTATTTAAGATCACATAAAGAAAAACTGTATTTTCAAATTGTATCAGGAAAACATGCAAGTAGAGTGAATTTGAGATGGAAGGAAGGTGAGTAAATGCAGATATTGCTTATTTCTGCTACTAAAAAAACTGGTTGTGTCCCTTCCTAGCAAAGGGGCTACAGGCAGTGTCAATGCCTTATTAAAGATAGAAAATCAACAAACAAATACTGCAATTTATTTTGTTGTACCCTCAGTCACCTGTCTTCCTGAAACAGGCAAGGAAGCAAGCAACAGTAGAAAGACTAATGAAGATATCTTCTGGATCCATGACAGATATTATATCCACAATCATATCAATGTAGCTTATGGAATATCCCGAGAGAAGCTTTACCCCATTTGAGCACAAAATGAGGGGGACTTAAATCATGATGGTACACTGCCATTTTATCAATTTTGAAATCCTCTTTGCAGGTGTAACTGCAACTGTGACCTTTTCCTGAAGTTTTAATTTGAATTAAGTTAGTGGCAAATTGTTTCTACCATTCATTTCATAATTTATCCTTATTCTTAATTCTAGTGGGGAATGAACTTCTCATTGTAACTTTTAAGCATAGATGAACTATCTGCAGTGAAAGTGTTAATAGGGAAAAAATAGAAAATTTCTTCTTGTCTCTGTCTATCCTGCTACACTCTTGTTTTAAGCATTTGTTTATTCATTTCATTTAATTCAATTATTCATTTGTTTCTTTGTTCATTCTCTCTTCCTTCCATTTCAGTACCGGTTGGGCAACCATTGTACTGATGAGGATTACTGTAAGGAGATAAAAAGAGTTTTCAAGGTATAGTTGATGAAGAACAGGTTAACATTGTATTATTTATCTTAAGTGAGCTGTCAATCCATTCATTAGGAAAACAGTGGGAAAGTATTTCAAGCAATTTACAGAGACTCCACTGTAGTGTATTTATTACTCAGCAAAATCTGGACTCTACTTACCGTATACACTTTCCAAAATAATATAAGCTAATTTTCCCAATTTTTTTACATCAAAATTGATTAATGAAACCTTGAATATGCACTGCCTTTTGGAACATAATAGGTGCATTACTTCAAAGTAATATTTTGTAGTTGAAGCAAAAATTAGGTAAAGACAGAAAAAAAAGTGGGTAAGGGCATTGATTCTTTCCCATCCCCCTTCTCTGTCACTCCTCTGACACAGGCTGATGGTAGATACATATATCACAGATGCCAATGGCTCCCTTGCCTACAGAATTTGAAATTTGCCCAAGATCTGCATGAGGTCCCAAGGACGTATTTTGCTCATGATGTAAAACAACTTTGCACTCCTTTTATTCTATTGCCTTTTTCTATTCTGACTACTCCTAGCAGATTAAAATAATACTTTAAAAGAGCAGATAAAAAAGAATGCAACCAACATTTTACACCTTTTATACGTGGTAATGAAAAACTGCCTTAGAAAACAAGGCTAGGTCAAAATAGACATATTTTGTTTCTTGAGAACGTAACTGACATGTCAAAATAAAAAGAAAAGATACATGGCTGAACAAAGTGTGAAACCTAGCACTTGTGAAAATCAACACAGACACCATTATCTGTGTATAATATAAAAAGATAGGATGTGGCATTGAAATATTGAAATTTTACCAGAAAAGATAATTGGAATCCCTCAACCCCCTTTAATCTACTTAGCCAGTAGAGAATAAGAGCAATATCTTTTTATCACTTTCTTTCAACTTTTTTCATTTTGGGGGTAGGGAGTAAGTGTTTTAAATACATGTGAGTAAGCAAGCATATGGATGTCTATGTTTGTAAAATGTACTTAAATAAAGGAGAAATATGTATCTTCTTGGTTTAAACTATTTTAAGCATAAATATTTTGGCATAAAATACTTGAACTCTGCATCAAGACATTTGTAGACAAATTCATAAAGATGTAAGTGGCACAGGATATAGAATATTTGCACTCCAAAGATTACTTTAATCACAATTGATCCTCAGTAAGTTCTATGCTGGCTTTATCTTTGGTCATTAGTAAACTATAAAATAAAATTAAACAAAATCAAAGCTTTATTGTGGTAATTCACAAACAGGGTAAGTTGTTCAATAGTCACCATTTTCTACCTCCATTGTCATGGATGGTATTGATTTGGATCTGTACTATTATAATTTTTAGGCTGGGCTTCACCTATTGACTATGAATACCACTTACAGAAGCACACACACACACACACACACACACACACACACACACACACACACACACATATCCTTACAGCAATCTCACATCAATTACCAACTGCTTCAATGGTATTTTTCTTCATTAAGCATACTGTAAATGTGTGTGTCTGACATAATTATAGATATTCAGATTATGGTTTGGAAAAGATGATACAGAAGGAAAATACTGGAGTTAAGCACACAAGGTGACAACAAAATAGTTGTTGTGAATAGTTAAGTGAGCAGAATTTTAGTGAGTCACATGGAAAGCTTATAATGAAACATAGCTGATCTTCAGACAGGTATTTTTCACTTAAGTCAGAATTTGCTTATTGAAATTACTGCAAGTATCTAAATGGCAGTAGTTGTAATCTTAGTATGTTAACAATAAATAAATAAGCAGTAAAATATTGCTGTCAACCTATACTTTACCTCTTCGCAAAAATACATCAAGGTAATGTCGCTTAGTTACTAATGTCAAAATTTTTCCTTTCTATTTATTTCAAGATCATAAAGTCTTATGTTAATCATACACGAAAATAACACAGAAATAAATTGTTAGTTTTGATTTATTGCACTGATTAATAAAAAGTTAACAATAAAAAGTTTTTTCTAATGAATGCAGAGAGCAAGAATATAAAATAAATATAAACTGAATTAAAACTAACTTAGTTATAGGGGTAATATATTTTAAGAAAATATCCAATTATAATGGTTGTATGTACTTAACTTACTATTCCTTATATTATTATTGTCATCATTATATTATTGTCTGTCTGTCTGTCTGTCTGTCTGTCTGTCTGTCTGTCTGTCTGTCTGTCTGTCTGTCTGTCTATCTATCTATCTATCTATCTATCTATCTATCTATCTATCTATCTATCCATCCATCCATCCATCCATCTATCTATCTATAGTATCTGCCCAACCATTTCAATCCTGCAAGGTTGGCACACTCTGGGTTCCTCTTATTAAATACTGTCATCTACAGGGAACATGAGAGCACACCTTTTCTTTAACAGTGTGTGCTGTCTGAAATGGTTCCTCCTGAAATCCAGTTCTACCTTTCCTACATCAACCTCATTCTGCAGTTATTCAAAATCACAATAAAGCTCCAGCTGTTCACTTAGGCCTTTGGAAAGGAGAATGAAACCCTTCACTTCATCCATCTGGTTAGTCACATTTGCTATCTTTTATCTTTTATCAATTTTATTATAATTTCTTTGGTTGTTGTGTGCATAGTAAATGGGCAGCATACAAATTTAATATATTACTATTATTATGATTATTATTATCATGATGATGATGTTGGTGGTGATGTTGGTGATTGATCATTATAATAGTTGGTCTGATTCTTTTTTTGTTTTCTCATCATATAAAAAAATGTTGTTAGATGTACTTAGTCAGCTCTTCCGCTAAGACCTACAGTATCTGCTAGAATAAACTGCAGCCAGCATAGATCCCAACCTCATCAGAGCATCTCAGGCTCTTAGTCTTATTATTTATTTGAACTTCTTCAATATAAATACAGATGCATCTCAATCTTCTGTCTCTCTATTTCTTGGAACAATATATCTAGTGTAATACATACAGTATTACACTTGATCTGTGTTCGTGTGTCTGTGTGTGTATTTGTGTGTTTGTGTGTATGCACATTATACTATAGTTATAGTTGTTATAGTTATAGTTGTTATAGTGGTTATAGTGGTTATAGTGGTTATAGTTGTTAAAATTGTTAAAGTTGTTATAGTTACAGTTAGTTACATTACTACACTTTATTAGCTTACATTTAAGTCCATTGGAGACATTAAAATGTTATGTTTTATAACTTTTCTAGTTTTTTCCCCTAAAATATAAAACTCTGTAGAAAAACAATTAATATTCCTCTCAATTGATTCTCATGTAGTTTGTTTGACAGTAATATGGGAGAGTGTTGCCTTTTTTTATCTTTAAAAGACCCTGGTTTAAATTTAGTCCTGATGTGGCAGTCTGAAGACAACTTCTGTCCCTATATAATATATAAAAACTTTATATGAAGTGACCATTACAAATGAAAACCAAAACAAAACACACATATAAATGTTTTGAATTTATGAACTTTCCATATTTAAAGATATTCCCACATAATAAAATCTGAATACATAAGAAATTCTTTTTTTCCAAACAATATCTTTTTTTCCTGCACATGTAATGCTAAGTTCCCTTATAAATACTAATTGTGTATAACTTATAATAAAAGTACATTAATGTCAATAGAATTTAATATGTATAATTGAGATTTACATATATGTTCATTGACTTCAGATCGCAAGACTGTCTATATTGTTGGTGCATTAAATGTTCAAATGTAGCTAAGAATACCTAGAATGTAAGGTTCAACTCACCAGAGATTGGTGATAGATTAGACAGATATTAGATGGAGCTAAGGAATATTCATGTATTCTAAATAATACATAATTGGTTTCTTGAGTTCGGTGAATTTCAAGACCTAGTACATTAAGACAGCAAACCCATGCACACATGCACATATAGGTTACCAAAACTCATTGAACATAATGAGGTTCCATTTGAGTAAATATGTACATAATTGCATTACAATATTGTGATTCTATGTCCAAATTACAAGGAGAAAATTGATTCATTTCCATGGCCCTCATTTTCAAATAGACCTTGCTAGTAAATATACCAATAAAACAATAAATAATTATAAATTTGTAGGGTGCTACAAATGACAAATAAGTGACAGAATAAGTAATAGATTACAATTATAATTTAAAGAATGCTGTTTTTCTAACCAAAGGTAACTATCCTATATTACTGTTTTAAAGGAAAGTTTCATGCTGTAATAGAAAATTATATTCCTGGGTAGTATTGTTGACCTCATGAAATGGCATTATATTTTAATGGTAAATCAATATTTTTTTAGATGGAATTAAAGCAAGGTTTAATTTAGTGCAGTCTGGATAAGTGAAAGTATCCTCATAAAAGTGATAAATTTATTTAAGCATGCAAATAGATCCTAAATTTATTGAATTTTTAAAGTTTTAGCATCAAGAGAAAGAGAGAAAGGGGCTAGTCTACTCTTTCCTCTGTTGTCATGTTAGCTCTTTTGAATGCACACAGATGTAATTTGTGACAAGTTACAATTACTAAGCTCTTCCCATTTTGCACATACATCTTTACAATTTTTGTCTATTTTGAAACAATAAATACATCTTGTCAAAGGAGAAGATACCCTACCCTTGACACATTTTCCCAGCCTGCTTCAGTCTTGCTTTCATTGTTGCATTTAGTGGATGGAAAGGTACTATTTTTTAACCACAAAGGAGAACAGGAGAACAAATTCAGAATAATTGTTACACTGTGATGGAGAATCTGTAAAATCATCAGTTATTAAGGTTTTTTTTCTAACTTTTTCAGGACTTGTTCCATCACACCACTAGTACTCTCCTGTATCTATTTTGCTTCTTGCTGGAGATATGCCACAATGGAGAAATTACACTATGGGCGTAACTGCACTTTTATTAGGTTGCAAAACAGCTTTCTGTCCTCTTATAATTAAGACTGAAATGGGAAGGGAATATGTCAGACTTCTGTGTAAGGAAAAAGAGGGACTATGAATGGACTGATTTTATTTAATGAACTATGCTTCTTTCTATCAGTGTCTATATATTCTATATATTCATCATAAATGTATTGGTGGGTGAGCAGACTCTGAACTACAATTAAGTCACTCAATTTAATCTGCTTATATGGATATTCTGATTACACATGGAGAAAACTGAAAAGGTTTTATATTATTTGCTTTATCATCTTTTGTCTGTGACTAAATAAACGTTGCCAATTTCTTTAGTCACTCAATTTAATCTGCTTCATCAGACATTTTGATGAAGGAAAAGTGAAAAGGAACACACACACACATAAACACACGCACATACTTATTGCTTTGAAATATTACAGTGTAAAAAAACTGCAAACAAAAACTAATAGGTTACTTCTTTTTTCTTATGCAGAATATAGAAGTGAAAAAATATCATGATTGACCAAATAAATTTAAAACAACTAAAGCATTCTAATAACAAGAAAGCATTAAATTCAACAATGAAAAAAGTAAAATGTGCATGCAGACATATATATCTGGATATGTGTTTATGTGTGTGTGTGTGTGTATGCATATTATATATGTTGATCAGTGGAGATGACGTACCATGGCTTGACACTTTTCTTTACACATCCGAAGCAGCACAGCCCTAGCATATGAAACATTCAAGTGGAAATTATCTGCCTTAAATAGCACATCTTATTAGTTGGTTGATGTAAAATGGTGGAATCATTCTCCTGTGTTGCTCAGAAACACCAGTTACTTGATTTTGAAGTTCATGTTATCTTTTTATTTGAACAGAATAACTTATTTTTGCACAGTAGAGAAAGCAATTACAACCTTTGTAGTCCATATCTCATTTGTGCTTTTAATTGGATTGTTCACATTCTTAAAGTTATATTAATATCAGCAGGATCAATACCTAAATGCTTTTACTGAACTATTTTGTTACACAGTTGTAAAAAATAATTTTGTATGTCTTTATCGTTTGAAACACTTGAGTTTGAAATATGTTCAGTAATCTGTGTTATTATTAAATATGTGACAGAAATAGTAAATATTAAAATGAATGTAGTTTATGTAGCTAGAATGAAAGAATAAATAAATAAAATGAAGAAATAAATGTTTTACTTTAGTTTCAAAGCAGATTTTTTAAAAATCATTTTTAAATGAATCATGTTTTTCATTTTAGTTAATATCTTTAATTGTTTAGATTCTGTTCAGACTACTTGAAGGTGTATCTTCTTTGTGCTTATAATAGAGATGACATAGCAGAACCAGCTCACTATGCTCATAAAATTATAGAGTTGTAAGGGCCATTTACAATAATCAAACTGTTCTTCCATGTAGACATCTGTAATAAATGGCTGTCCCAGCCACTATTTTAACCAACCCAATGAAGATAGTTTACCCTATCTTTGAGTGATGGTTCAGCTATTAACTTGCTCCATTAGGATGTTTTCTTAACATTCAGTCAGAATATTTTTATGTAGCTAATATACAGTATTTGTTAGACTGCACTCTGATAGACAAAACAACTTAGCTATCTCCATAGGACATTCTTTTAGGTATTTTTTGGCATATCATTATAGCCCATGTCAACCCTTATTTTCAAAGAATAAACATTTCTAGGTCCTTTGATTTATCTTTATAGTTTTCTTGCCTCTTGATTTGTTTTGTTAATCTTTTCAAAGCCTACTTCACTTTGTCTAATTTTTTAAAGAATGTAATATATAAAACCTCCTTCATGGATTACTGCCTTGTCGTGGCGAAGGGGCTTGTGTAACTCAATGAAGCTATGAGCTATGCTGTGCAGGGCCACCCAAGATGGACAGGTCATAGCAGAAAGTTCTGACAAAATGTGATCCACTGGAGAAGGAAATGGCAACCCACTCCAGTATCTTTGCCACGAAAACCCCATGGACAGTACCAAAAGGCAAAAAGATATATAACGCTGGAAGATGACCCCCTTAGGTCAGAAGGTGTCCAATATGCTACTGGGGAAGAGCAGAGGGCTAGTACTAGTAGTTCCAGAAAGAGTGAAGCGACTGGGCCAAAGCCGAAAGGACGCTCAGCTGTGGATGCATCTGGTGGTGAAAGGAAAGTCCGATGCTGTAAAGCTCTTTTCTCCATAGGAACCTGGAATGTAAGATCCATGAATCAAGGCAAACTGGACATGGTCAAACAAGAGATGACAAGATTGAACATCGACGTCTTAGGAATCAGCGAACTAAAATGGACAGGAATGGGTGAATTTAATTCAGAGGACCATCAGGTATACTACTGCAGGCAAGAATCCTTCAGAAGAAATGGAGTAGCCTTCATAGTCAATTAAAGAGTAGAAAAGCAATACTGGGATACAATCCCCAAAATGACAGAATGATCTTAGTGCAAATCCAAGGCAAACCATTTAATATCACAGTAGTCCAAGTCTATGCCCCAACCACTGGAGCTGAAGAAGATGAAATTGACCGGTTCTATGAAGCCCTACAGCACCTTATAGAATCAACACCAAAAAATGATGTCCTTATCATCCTGGGGGATTGGAATGCTAAAGTAGGAAGCCAAAATATAACTGAAATAACAGGCAGATTTGGCCTTGGAGTACAAAATGAAGCGGGGCACAGGCTGATAGAATTTTGTCAAGAGAATACAATGGTCATAGCAAACACTCTTTTCCAACAATCCAAGAGACGGCTCTACACATAGACATCACCAGACGGTCAACACAGAAATCAGATTGACCATGTGCTCTGCAGCCAAAGATGGAGAAGCTCTATACAGTCAGTAAAAACAAGACCAGGAGCTGACTGTGGCTCAGATCATGAGCTTCTCAGTGCAAAATTTAGGCTTAAATTGAAGAAAGTAGGGAAAAACACTAGGCCACTCAGATATGAACTAAATCATATCCCTGATGAATATACAGTAGAGGTGACAAATAGATTTAAGGAATTAGATCTGATAGATAGAGTGCCTGAAGAACTATGGACGGAGGTTTGCAACATTGTATACAAGAGGTAGCAACTAAAACCATCCCAAAGAAAAAGAAATGCAAGAAAGCAAAATGGCTGTCTGAGGAAGCTTTGCAAATAGCTGAGGAAAGAAGGGAAGCGAAAGGCAAGGGAGAAAGAGAAAGATACATCCAATTGAATGCTGAATTCCAGAGAATAGCTAGAAGAGATAAGAATGCCATCTTAAATGAATAGTGCAAAGAAATAGAAGAAAACAATAGAATAGGGAGAACCAGAGATCTCTTCAAGAAAATTGAAGATATGAAGGGAACGTTTCATGCAAAGATGGGCATGATAAAGGACCAAAATGGCAGGGACCTAACAGAAGCAGAAGAGATTAAGAAGAGGTGGAAAAATTACACAGAAGAACTATACAGGAACGAGCTTAGCGTCCCTGATAACCACAATAGGGTGGTCACAGATCTCCAGTCAGACATCCTACAACAGACATTCTACAATCAATTGCCAAGCATCCAAATATAAATCACATGACCCTGGGTATGCTGCAATGGTCATAAGTGTGAAAAATGGTCATAAGTCATTTCAGTGCAATTGCAACTTTGAACAGTTTTTTTGGGGGGGGGTCATCACATTTTTGACACCTTGCTAGGTGGTATTCGAATATTGCCATATCCTAAAAGTGGTATAATCGGTGAAAAGGTTGAAAAGCCCTGCACTAGGGTATCAGCTCCCACATCCAACTGTGTATCATATGTATCCATTTCTTTATACAAGCCATTAAAAATGTTGGATAATAGCAGGCTGCAGACTGAATCTTGTAGAATACCTCTGTTTTTTTATTCTATATCAGTGGTTCTCAACCTGTGAGTCACGACCCCTTTGGGGGTCGAACGACCCTTTCACAGGGGTCGCCTAAGACCATAGGAACCTGTCTCGCTTTCAACCCCCCGTAAAATTCTTCATTCAGGCAGGCTTCCAGAATTCGGCCGGCCGGATGCAGGTAACCCCTCCCCCCTGTCTTGCCGCCTCCCACGGCACCGCACCACTCTGCGTCCCGCGCCTCAAGTCTCCATGGCACAGAACCACTGGCGTGGTCCCCAATGGCCGCTGCTGCGCTCCCCGCCGCTGGTGACCATGCAAGCCCTGGCAATTGTTCCAGCCGAAGAAGCGGGTGGCTGGGAGGCTGCGGCGGCAGCGATCTTCTGCGCGCATCAGCTGGTGACCCCCTGAATGTGCGCTTGTCAGCTGGGAGGTCTGGCGACGGAGCCGGCCGGCGTGGAGGGCGATGGGGAGGTGGCGGCTCGGCGGGCGGGTTCCCGCCTGCCCATGAATGTCGGGCCCACGGGGCTTGACACAGAGTCGACAGTCCAACATAACTTCCCTCCTCGGATGAGAAAGAAGGAATCTCTCCCGCCCGTGTCCCTTCTCCCCCCTCAAGCGACAACAGGAGGTTGCAGACAACTAAGTCAGCCGGTGCAAGAAGCCCTGGAATGGCCAGTCCAGGGTGCCTGGTTGCAGTGCTGGATGTCTTTTGCTTCTCCTAGAAGCTGGTGGCAAGAGAAAGAAGTCATTCAAACTTCAAGCTACCTACTGGACGCCTATTCGCACTTTTTTTTCTTTTCTTTTTTTTTTTTTGAGTACTTGTCTGCCAACCCATCCCATCTGTAAAAGAAAAAGTCTTCCACCCAAGCATAACTTTTAAGGATTTTAAGGATCTTTGAGAGGAACAGAGGGAGAGAAAAATAGAGAGAGGGAAAGAAAGAAGGAAAGAGAAATAGAGAGAGGGAGTGAGAGAAAGAGATAGTGACAGGGAGAGAGAGAAAGAGAAAGAGGGAGAGAGAAAGAAAGAGGAGAGGAAGAAAGGGAGAGAGAAAGAAAGGGAGACAGAGGGAGAGAAAGAGAGGGAGAGAGAGAGAGAGGGAGAGAGAGAAAGAAAGAGAGAGAGAGAAAGAAAGGGAGAGAAAGATGGAGAGAGAGAGAAAGGGAGAGAGATGAAAATACATCCTGCATATCAGATATTTACATTACGATTCATAACAGTAGCAAAATTACAGTTATGAAGTAGCAAGGAAAATAATTTTATGGTTGGGGGTCACCACAACATGAGGAACTGTATTAAAGGGTCGCGGCATTAGGAAGGTTGAGAACCACTGTTCTAGATGATGAACATTCTTCTGGTATCCACTTAAGTGTCAGACCATCCAGACCTCATTTAACTATCTTGGTGATTAGAGTGTAATGAGATACTCTGTCAAATGCTTTTCTGACATCAAGAAATATTTCATTCATTTTGCAGATTCTTACAATTCATATGACAAGTCTTTTTCTTGACAAATCCATACTGACTTCTAATCACAGCCTTAATTTCAAGATGCCCACAGACTGATAGCTTGGGACTTTCTTCCTAGAATCTTCAATGAGGTAAGAACAGATTTTCCCCACCCATCCACCCCCAGATTGAGGACAATGACAACACTTTCCTTCATCATTTTGGCACTTCAGCATTTCCCACGATTTCTTGAAAACAATACATGAAGCTACACCATCAACATTCATTGCTGATTACTTCTCTGAGTGAAAGCCTTTTGAAGATGATTTTTTTTCTCAAATCAACATTCAGTATCAGTTTCTCCATCCCAGTGCTCATATATTCTGACCTTTTCAGATTTTCTTCTCATCTACAGATTTAAGTATATTTTTTTCTAGCTCTACTGTGGTTAGATGGTCTCATAGGTAGAAAAATTTCTAAACATACTTCACCATGGCATTCTGCTTCCTGTAAAAAGCATTAACAAAGTCTATTCTTCTAAATCTAGGAAGCAATGATCAGTTTTAAGGCCTTATATGTTTCTGATATATTATAGGATGTTAATAAATTTGTCTTGATCCCTGAATTTTTCATTATTATTATGTTTTTAATGAGTATTTTTCTCATGCAATTACAAAAATGTATTTTTCTCTTCCTTTTTTATAGTACAAAAAATTCTTACCACTTTTATAAGACTAATCCACCTGGTATTCTACAGTATAAACATCATTTTATTGATTCTCTTACAGATCTTATTTTTCTGTCTTTCCTGACTATCTGTCTCTGCTTACAAATGGTTACTCTCTGACAGATGAAATTCTTATTGTCAAAACAAGAGTACAAGATTGTGGTTCTGACCAGGATAGTTTAGATATATGATTAGCTTGCTAAAGCCATAGTTCTATTCTTTTTTCAGTTATGTCACAGTATAGTATTTTCAAATAACACTTTTACTCTTTGAGACGGCTATACTGACTGAAACAAACTGAGTTAAATTTTCAAAAGTAATCCAAGGGAAGAAGTAGTAGGATTTATAGTTTAGGATTGTGATTGAAGGATACATGCTGTAGAAAGTAAAGAAGCCAACATAGATTCCTAAATATGCATACCCTCTGCTATTTTATGTTTATAATATGAATTTCAGGGATAATTATTTTGCTTGCAACAGCATCTTTTTCAGCTACAGGAAATGATATTATTCTTAATCATCAGGGTCTGGAAGGAGTAGGGATGGGTAGAGAGGAGTGTGTCAAATAGGTCCAGTCTAATTAAATAGTGTTTTAGCATCAAACTATAGGATACAAAACCTAAAGTTTGTGTATGTACATTATGATATAACATGAATCTCCAAAAGTGATAGAGCTTACAACATATTGCTTGACAAAAGTAATAGGAATCTGCAGAGGCCATATCCTTAATATCAACAAATTCATATGTGAATACTATTTTCTATAAGTTTATAATCTATTTAGGTTTCTGCTCAACAAGTATTTTGAATTAAGAGAAGATTACACATGAATTCTTTTTAGAAAATCCCTTTAGACTTTTCATTAACTATATGAAGCTTTGGATATAAAATGGACAGTGGCAGCATTTCCCTCTGGATATTAAGAGCAGGCTAACATGCCGGATGATAGCAGTTGTTTTTCAATGTAACTAGAAGGTATCAAACTGGAAAAGACTTTTCAATGTTTTTAATCAAAATTTTGTTCAGTGGATTTTTTTTCTCATTGAAATCATTACTACAGCTTTGCAAGAACTGATATATCAGTAGGATATGATTTTTTTCTTTCTGGAACAATATGAAAATCCTGATTCCTTTCTGAAGGATTAACTAAAGATGAAAGTGATTTGTATCCTTATTGATGGATATATTTATTATATATCTTTAATTTTATTTTAAATTGGCTTTTTTTGTTGTGTTTCTGAATCTGTTATATCAGTATCAACATGAGTTCTGAGAATTCATTATCTGAATTTTTTTTAAATGTAACTTTAATATTTTTTAAAAAAAACCAAAGATAAAAACTAGCAAAAACAAATGGTCAAGGAGAAATATAAATAAAAAAGGAGACATAGAGAAAGAAACAATTATCGAAAGAAACAAAAATGCAAAAAGAAAAAA
The DNA here is from genome assembly GCF_001527695.2 of Protobothrops mucrosquamatus. Lineage (NCBI taxonomy): Eukaryota > Metazoa > Chordata > Lepidosauria > Squamata > Viperidae > Protobothrops > Protobothrops mucrosquamatus. The sequence continues at coordinate 18,307 of NW_015388804.1, forward strand.
AGTAACTTCTTACTTATTTTACAGAAGATATAGTTAAAACTTAAATTCAGCTCTTAATTTAGCATTAAACTATAGCTTCTATTTTTCCAGACAATAAAAAAAAATTAGCCACCGAATCATATGTCATAATTTACTCCCCCCTCCCATTTCTTGCAAAAATCCACAAAAGATTTCCAATTAGTATTAAATTTTGCCATCTCTTTTGTCTAATGAGCAAAGGAGACTTGTTGCTCTTATTGTGTATAAAAATAATGTACATATGATTTTTGTCTACCAACTCCCTCTTTGATGTAGGTGGGCTGTTGAGAAATGAAAAAGAAATAGAAATAAAATAAAAATAAAATTATATATTAAATTTCAATTTTTAAAATTAATATATGTGCTTCAATCAAATATTATTTAACTTTTTTGCAAGCCTGGCAGAGTGCTTTAATGTTTCTTTTAACCTTTCCTTTCTTTTCTTTTCCTTTCCTTTCCTTTTCTTTATTTTACTTTACTTTAATCCCTAGTTTTAGGGATGTTTGGTATCTTATGTTTATAAATTCTGGAATGCTATGACATGATCACCTTTTCCAAGTTCAAATAATGAGAGAGACACAGAATCCTTGTTCTAAGCAGCTTCTTGAAAATATGCAGGAAACAATCAGTCACATTACAAGGTAGTTTCTATATTCTAATAGGATCCCAGATATTGAAACTATCAGCACAATATGATCTGTTATGCACGTACAGACAAACATATTAATCTATGACAGCATTTGTAATATATTCATGTGTAGTAGGAAAACAAACAAATCTTATTTTGAATGAGATCAAAATGTTGCTTCAAGTAGTTTGTATAGCGTGAAATAGTTCTAAGCCACATTATGTGCAGGGAAACTAGTTTCCAAACAGGTGTGCTATGGATCATGATTAAATTTGATTTACTTCAAAATACGTTTTTTCATAATTCAAATAAAAATAATTAAAACAGCTAATACTATAAATCATATAAAAGCAATAAGAGAAATAATCAGATATGTAATAGTCAAATAACATATTGTTATAATATAATAATTTCAACCCTCAGAACAATAAAAAAAATCAGAGAAACTGAATAATTTGAGAGAGAAGAAAATGAAGGCTTAGGTATCATTTGCTGGGGGGGCAGGGGGGTCACTGGTTGAGAATAATATGAATTTTCAGGCATTAGTATTAAAGTTTTAGTGAAGAAAAACTAAGAATAGTTTCAAGAACAATTGCTCTTTTGATATGCCTGTAATCCTTTTTCTGTAGCTTATTAAAGCATTCAAAAATTATTCTTCAGAGATCAAAAATTGTTCCTGCTGTCATTTGTGAAAATGTCCTAAGGTTATTTTACTGGAATAATTTAGAATGATAGGAAAGTTAATAATTCTTAAAAATGCATTAAAGGAAGATGAAGGATGCAATTCAATACTTTCACCTGAAAGTATATGACTTCAGACTCACTGGGATTTCCTTCTCAACAAATGTAGATAGGAATGATCTACAAAACTTACACTGTCACTTCTTCATTTCCGGTATACATGCAGTAGGTTAAGAAGCAACAACAATGCCATAATCAAAATGTTCCAATAAAGGAATGGAATAAATAACTGTTTTTGGATTCTTACAACGTTAGAGAATGGAGAACTGGGAAATCATGCTTCTTTGGAAAGGCTTATTCTTATTAATTTATTGTGTATTCTCATATACCTATACAGAAAAACAACCTTTATGTCAGCCCACTATGTAGACCAGACCAAGATAAATTCCATAGAAGTCTACAACTACGGTACTTTGATTGAGGTGAATACTAGTAACAAAATCTTGCAAGTCTGATTATCCTTTATATGTCCTCTATGATACAACTAATACTGTAAAAATAGTGAACTATAGGAAACATTAAAGTTTTTATACCAAGATATGCAATTTAGACACTTAAGAATGAAAATGTAATAGGCCCGTGGTGGCGAACCTATGGAACACGTGCCACAGGTGGCACGCAGAGACCTCTCTTTGGGCACATGCACTGTTGCCCCAGTCCTAGGCCTTCAGCTCAGTTTTATAAAACCTTTTCACTTTAGGCCTCCGCCCCCGTGTGCAAAAAAAAAAGGTTCAATCAATCTCAAAGATCTCGCAAAGTTGGAATTGATTGACTGAACTTTTTAGTCCCACCCAGTCTGTCATTACCACTGCAGCCACGCCGACTCAATGGGCCACGCCCACCCATTGGGCCACACCCACCCAATGGGCCATGCCCACTCGGCACCCGATGATACATAAGTGGGTTTTGGGTTGCAGTTTGGGCACTCGGTCTCTAAAAGGTTCGCCATCACTGTAATAGGCAATAGAAACAAGCAGCAGTGATCACCAAAATTTGATGTCCTAATCAAATCATACTTAAACTATTAATCAGACTTCATACAAAAATCATACTTCTGAGTAGAAGTTCAGTCAGATTAGTGTTGTGCATTGTGGAAATACAAATTCTAGATCTAGAGTAAATCAAGGCAATTCATATGAACTTACAATAGTTCATTTAGTGACCGTTCAAAGTTACAACGGGATCTGAAAAAGTGACTTATGACCATTTTTCATACTTATGACCATATATATATGCATATATATATGCATCTTAAAAATGTATGGGAAAGAAGGGGAAGGAAGAAAATTATTAAAATCAGTGGCCAATAGATTGGTCCTCAAAATAGTAACTCTTATGGTCATATTATCATATTTTGCCTAACAATAGCAATTAGGTATTGTCTTCTTCAAAGAAGAGAGACAAATCATGAAACTTTAAGAATACACAATTATATATTTATATTTATATATATTCTTTACCCAAATAAACAAATAAATAAATAAACAAATAAGTAAATAAAGCCCTTTTCTTTCTGGTAACATTACAAATAGTCTTAATTTATGACCACAATTGCTACTGGAATTTCAGGATGGTCATAAAGTGAATCATCATATGACTGGACATGATTTTATAACTGTTTTTACTATAGTTGTTATGTGAGTCACATGATTTTTAAGAAAATCACATGGTTGCTATGCAAATCCAGCTTCCCCGTATCACATTTTTGTCTGAAACTAACTTGGAAGATTCCAAACAATGATCATATGAGTGAAGGATGCTGCAACCAGTTTTAAATGTGACCCAAGTGCTAAGTCCCAAAATTGCAATAACATGACCATGGGGGGGGGGGGGGTTACATGCATGGACCAATCATAAATCACTTTTTTTGGAAGCTGTCATAACTTTGAACTGTTGTTAAGCAAACAGTCATAAATCAAGGATACTATGTTGCTCATATTGAACTGCCTTTGGAAGTCTATGCCCCCTGCAAAATATTCTCTTCTACTGCTGTAATGGAAAAAATAGAATTTTTAAATGAAAGATTTCAGCTATACTTTGTCACAAATAGGAACCGACTAACAGTTTGAATTACATTTTATATGGAATATTGTGTGATTCTTATTTTTCAAAGGTTTTCTATCAGAAATGACCCACATAACATTGTATTTATGAACAAAATGAAAAGAACAAGATTTAAGCTAGATCTTAATTGTCATTGCTCTTTCAGTAGCATGAAATTTCTTAAGCTTCATTGTTTGGCATTTTTTAAACAGGATGAAATGTTGGCATTTAAATACTTCATTTGTTCTATGAACCACACTAGTAGCATGTACTATTTTGACCTTTTCAGAATTTTGTAGTTTAATTGGATGGCTGTTTTTCACTCATCTTCCTCTTAACAATCTCTTTGATGGCTCGGTGAAAAAACTGTGCCTGACAAATCAAGGTGAACTTTATTGAAATGAATACAACATAACAAAATATAGATTTTCCAATGTCTCTATATGCCTCCATTTTTAGATTACCAAAGACCAGTGTTGTTTTCATCATTGCTAGATTCACGATGGCTTCAACAAATAATCTAATCCTTGCTTTGCTCCCACTGTTCCTCCTCCCCATGAGTTAAAGAAATTAGTTGCAGGTAAAGGCAGGGGAGTAGTTTGAAGAATAAGAAAAGGATCTATTATGGCAGCTCCCTTAGATGATGCTATTTGTTGCTGATGAAATGAGGTAAGAAGACAGCTGTATATGCAAATAAAATGTCTCCCAAATCAGCATAAGAAGGTGTACACAATATTTATAAGAAAAGAAATGTTTCCTCATGACCTCACTGTGTCTGTTTTCTGAAGAAATCCCATATCCTCCTAAATTCTTATCCACCAAATCGTCTTAATGAATATGAAACTCCTGAAAAATTACCACAAAATGAATAATAAGGCTAAACTTTGCCTTTTATTTAGGAGAGGAGCATGACCTATTCAAAGAAGACATACAGTTCTGAAATGGCACATAGTTTTTTTTCTACTGAGGTGAGTTTCCAGTATCTAGAAACATAATGGAAGGAGAAATGTTAAAGGCTTGAGAATAGACATTGTATTATTTTAAATGAAAATATAACTTTTGTAAAGAGTGAATGTATACCAGGAATCCAAACATATTACTATCATAATTTGAGTTCTGTTTAAGTATTTTAAAAAAATCTCTTCTAATTAGATATTTTATAATTGCATGTCCTTATATTGTATGCAGTACTTGGAGAACAAATTGCATTTTACTTTATTACACAAAATGTTCAACCACCAATTGGGCAGAGAAATTCGATGTGAATAAAAATATTGTTTACTTATTATTGTAGCTGCTCCCATGTTTAATTCATGGGATTATTTTTAAAAAATGGTACTACGATGTACTATGGGACAAGGGCAATATTATGTAGAATGACATCATGGACTAAGCACATATCAATTACTGATATTGAATTGGAGAAATTACTGCAAAATAACATAAGGTATTACAAAAGTAGAAATCTTCATAATATACCACTTGTCCCATAGTTCATCATAGGAGAGAGAGAGATCAAGAAGTGTACTCCCTCTTTCCCTCCCTCTCCAGTGAGATAGCATTCCTATTGGCCAGAGAGCATTATCCATTTTAATTCACCCAGAATCATAGCTCCTTCCTATTAATAAAAAAGATCAAGCCTCTTCATCTTTCACTGGAATGAATAAGCAGGACTAGGATAGAACTGAGTGGAAGTTTTCAAGATTTCAGCACAATGAGACAGTAGGTTCTAAACAAATAAGGGCAGGAAAAAGATTGCAGTTTTGCACCGCTGTAATTATCCATATTGGAACATTTAGTTTATAGCTTACATCCTGGCTCCCTCCCATTTTTAGCTACTCACTACATTTGTCCACTGGGATACTTAAGAAGGATATACAGGAGATATAATACAAGTATATCATTTTATTATGTCACCCTCTGATTTTATTTTTCCAGCTAAAGACTCCTAAGTTTTGTTTTGCTACCTCAGAGGAGAAGTTGTTTAAATACTAATATTTTGCTTGTCCTATTTTTGCACATTTTCTAGTTCTATAGTATTAAAGTACAGAATGCTATATAGAATTCCAGCTGTATTTTAGCCATAATTTTGTATAACAGCATTATTATATTGGCAATTTTATTTTTAATCCCATTTTAGTGATTTCAAGCATGTGTCATCACCCTCACTTTGTTTCTAGTCATTATCAGTTAGAACCCTTAAATGCATAGGTTAAGTTTGGAATATTTTATTTTAATGATATTACATTTCCCATTGAAAACATTCATCTAATTTACATATGGCCTTTGGGAAGGTTTTTTGTTGTTGTTGTTGCCTTTTTTGACCTTAGCGGCCTGAACAGTTTAGTAGTATCAGAAAATATGGCTTTGAGATGTATCTTTACCCTTTGTCCTTGCAATTTTCTTGATTAACTGTATTTGTTCTTAGATATATAGTCATGCCCTAGGGTGACTGCTCATTAACCAAATTATCCTATCATCTGTTGACTTCCATCACTCCAAAATCACTGCTCTGCCATTTTTTTGACTGGACATGACAGCTGTCTGGTGCCTTCTGGTTCAAATACAATCTTCCTTTTCTTAGTTTTATAGGTCATTCCAAAGGTATCCCAGTGCTTTCCAAATCTAACCCCTTCTGCTAGTAACCCCATCTCAGCCATGAATTAAAGCTACAGAGCTCTACCTGTCTAATTGGCCCTGAACGTGGAGTAGCTAGTATTCCTGAAAAAATTACTTGGCAGTCCTAAATTTCAATATTCTACAGAATAACCTGAATTTAGCTTTCATATCCTCCAGGCTGCATTTCTCATGCTGTTAGTGCCAAAGTGCACCACAGTCACTGAATCATATTTAGTATCTCTTACCAGACTTTCTGGAAAATGCTCAATATCTTCCAACTTTGTACAATGCAGGCAAGTTACCATCTAGTTAATGTGTCTGTCACAGTCTGCTTATTTCTGTAATAATTGAATTTGCAACTACTGGATCTTTCCCACACTAGGATATATATTTTCAATGTATGAGAATATCTATATGTACTCTAAGAACTACAGCTATTCTAAGTGATCTGTTTCTTTTTCTTTAAAGGGGAATTTTATTGTTCACCCTTCTGAGGCCTCATCCCTTATTTTCCTGTTTGGTTACCATAACCTTAAGGAGATGACAGCATTTCAAAATATGCAAGGTCAAGAAAGAGGCAGTGCAGGGGATCTCATGAATGTTTTGTATTGTTGTTGGGCAGAATAACAAATGCTTGAAAACTTACCAAAGTTCTTCTTTGCCCCATCTTACATCCAAACAAAATCAAAATAGGGTTATTTTCAATTTATTTCATGAATTCTTCTTTCTCAGGATTGAGTGATATTTTCTCAAGTGCCTTCTTAATGGATTTGCTCATTCCTTCCCTATTCCCAAGACCAGGACTACATTCCCTTACACCATCCTTCTCATCCAAATCACTCACTAGCAGATTAACCTGGCAGATTGCCAAGGTCAATAGACAAGTCTGGCAGATAAGAAATGAGCAGAGTTGGAAAGTGTCCCTTCAGATTTCTCCAATAGACTTACAGGGAAGCAAAGCAATGTAGCCCCACATAGATTTCAGGATTCTTATCAATAAAACAGTGAGACACTGCAACCTAATGCTTTGTTTATTTTTAGATATATGATGGGTTTGTGACTGGCCAGAACCACCAAAGTAATAGTTTTCTAAATTCCAAAAATATCCACTGGCTTTGAATGGCCTAAGATGTATTTTGAATTAGGCTACTTAAGAGCTTGATATTGCAGCATTGCTGTTGCATACTTGACTTGATACTTGTCTGATAATAGAAATGTATATTTTTTTTAAAAAAAAGATTGAAAACGCTGCTCAAAAATCTCTGGAAGCATGTATCAAATAATACAGTGCACATGTTTAAATGTGTTGCTGAAGCTTGTAAGTGTTGGAAAAATTACTGTGGGCAATTTCTACTACTACTACTTCCAGGCAATCTCTATGTTCTTATCAGACAAGCACATACACTATTCAGTTCAGCTAGAAAAAATTAACCTGATAATTATTCATTAAACACATGAAAACATCAAAATTGATAATTAACAAAATGGGATAAAAAGCAGGAAGAAACAGGGAAAGAAAGACATGAACAACAGGCAACAATCTATCTATCAAAAAGGCACAGAACTATCCAGATCTATTGGAAGCTATTTGGTGTGTAATTAGTATGACAATCCCAAAGGAAGTGGTCTTTACTTTAACCCTTTTACGTACAAAATCATAACAGAACAGAAAGTTGATCACTTATCTATTGTGCACCATGAAGAAACATGGTGAGTAAAGATGATATAGTCTGAAGAATAGATAAGTATTCTGACACAGTATAGAACATATTTTAAAGCTGTGTGATAAGACGTGAACATAGCTTATAGCTTGTAATATAAATATATTTCACAACTAATATAAAACAAGAGTATTTTCAGTTTGGGCAGAATTACTTCACACCTAGGCAAATTATGCATCAAATTCAAAATGGATCAAAATTCAGACTGTGATTACTCAGAAAATCAGCTCCATACTTTTGAGGGTATATTTGATTCTTATGTTCTTACCTTGATTCATAGATATTGGGGTAGAGAACAGTTGTGTTAAAAGAGTGGATGGAAAAACATGTTTTCTCTAATATTTATGGGCCAAAAAGAAAATTGTATATGTAGTCATTTTGAGAAAGATCAAAAGAAAGAGATTCCATTCTTTCTCTATCTATAGGTGCTTCAGACACTTCAAATGTCCTCTGCCAAAAATGAAAATTGCTGGGGCCATTACACAACTACATATTATTTTGGTATAGATACGTCTTAGCAACTTTTGTTATTGTTGTGTTGTTGTCATGGGAACATGAGATTGCCTCCATCTCATCCTGGACTTCAAAGTGAGACAAATAAATACTTCCTCATTGGTACAAATATTTAATATTTTCAGCTTTTATAAAGCTATCCAATAATAATTACTAGGTATGCAAATGTAAAATAAGTTGTGATTGTTATTCATCACCTTACTGACAAATCAAGACATTGACTACAACTAAGAATGGAAAGAAGGATTGGGGTTGACAGGGAGGCAGCAAATAAAGATGCGGATAAAGTTTTCTGGTGATTCAAAGACAGACTTCAATTCAGCAGTTAGGAAAGTTGTGTTTTCCTTCATTTTCAGAATATAATTTAATCTTGGTTCTTAAAGTGTAATGGGAGGACTAGGACTGTATATGCATGTCTAAAAGTCAGTTATTTTAGCAATCAGGTGTTTTTCACTTGAAGAGAGCTCATGTGGGTACTTAAACCTTTTAGACTGTGAACTCTGAAGGTTAGCCTAACATAACCTTGCATACTAATAAGTGCATTTGAGGGCTTAATGAATAAGAATAACGATACAGCCCAAGGTGGTAAATTTTCTTGCAAATTACTGGTAAAGGTGGAGATTAAATGGATATTTTATGGCTGAATGTTAGAAGGAGAGCAGCTTAGGATAATACTGAATGCATAGTTGCACATAACAAAATCTTCCTTCCTGGGGGGTTAACTCTTAAAAATTCTTGTAGCATAGAATTTGGTCTGACTCCTGAGGATCTCAAGTTTTCATTTCTTGTGATGTTACCAAATGCTATGTAACAGAGTAGTGAATAAATCATAGCCTTTGAGAGAAATGAATGACCTAAACACCAGCTGTTATACTCTCAAGATAAACTGTAAAAGAAAGTATGCCTTGCCCTCAAGAGAAAGTGACAGCAATAACTTTAGTCAGGATTTGCATCTGAAAGCAAAGTTGCAGGATCATGTTTGAAAAATTTTATTGTAAATTATTAGTAACTTGAAAGTTACATAGCTAAAAATAGATAAATAGAAGCTTGACTCTTCTATTATATTATTACAGTTATACTGACTTTGATATTATATTAGAGAATTCTAGAAAAGAATCAAATTAGGTGTTGATTTTGTTTTCATTTAGATACTAAAATCAACAGTATCATGTTAATTTAAATTTGAATAACTAATTTAATAACCTGAATTAATGGATTTTCATGGATGTGAAAAGTAGCAACCAGAACCATTAGTTTAGTTACTTTCCAAAATAATGAAAATATTTTGTTAGATGTGAAGTTTTAGACACATACATATCTACATGTGTATATGGATACACATACTTGAGAGAGTTTATGTTTTTGTTCCCATTCCAAAAAGTTCTTGTAAAGCAGGATGGATATTAGATAGCTCACCAAATGTTTAAAGTTTCTAATCTCTTTCAGAGATTATAGGAGTTGTAATTCATCTATATCTGATAAATTATAGCTTTTCCATCTCAGCTGTGTGCTGAATAACATTTTTAGTGTTTTTGTAACATTGTCAATCAAATTATATTCATGAGTTAGCTGTTGTCCTGTGCATCTTCAAATGTAGAAGTGGGTCAGGCTGAGCTGTTCCACTCATACACATTTAATAATATTCCTTGAAACTCCCTTCACCAAAAACTCAGAACTCTTCCAATTAAGTCCAGCCACAAACAAACTAATGCTAGTCCTCAGAGTAATGGTCAATGAGTCCACAAGGCACTTGAAAGTTTCCCAATCAACATAAACTCACCAGGCAAAATTAAATCCACAATACAAGAGGGTTCACAGTCCAGAGTTCACAAGGCACAATTCAAGTCAAGGCACAGGGTCAATCCAAAGCAAGGCAAGGATCACAATGACCAGAAAACACACAGCTAGGGAATGAACACATTGTTCCCAACATCACTTCCATCTCTCTGCTGTGCTAAATAGCCAGATTCTGGTGCAGCCCTTCAAGAATGGAGAAGCTTTCTCTCATAAGTAATCTGGTTAACCTACTCTGCTCCTGCCTTTTCTCTATGTTCTTGGATCAGGTGCAGAAGGCAGTTCCTGTTCCTCATCACTGATTGGCTGTAGCTGCATGCTTTCCCCATCTGAAACCTCAGGGCTGTCCTGCTGCAGCTGTGCTTCAGCTAAATCCCTCTGAGACAGCTGCTTGGAGCCATTAACCAACTCCCCTCCAGATGTGCCTGGAACTGGTTCATCTTCTGTTCTGACATCTAGAGAGGCATCTGTGAAAGTGTCCAGGGGAGTCATCACACATGCTGTGGAAATACTTGTGCTAGGAAGGACAAATGGTGAGACACAGTGGTGTTCATAGACATCTTATTCCTTACTCCTGCTCCAAATGAATAATTGATTTTAATAAAACTGGTATTAGTGTGTGCATGTGTATGTGCATGTATATCTATGAACTATTTTTCTACTAATGTATTGAGCAGAATTTTAATTAAAATCCAGAAGAAGCTTTTGTCTACTATTTTGTCTACGATTACTGCATTCCTTAAATAACTTCATAAATTTCCTTTTACCCTCTCTCTTATGCACCTCTTAAATATATAACTGAGGACATATAAATTATTTTGTCTCTATAGTAATGTTATAATGCTTTCTCAAAACATGTCTGGAAAACAGCTATTACTTGGTCATTACTTGGATTGGGGGTTGAGGATAGGGAGAAAGTTTCTTTTTTCTTATGATACTTCAGTCCATAAGGATTACAATGTAATCATAGAAACTCAGTTGTGAATTAAATTCAGAACATATGGAAATTCTTTAAATTCCAATTCTTAAGACAAAAAACCTAAAACATAATATCATAATTTCTTCCTGGGACTTGGAGATTCTTTGAAATCTTCAATATAAAGAACAGCTTTTAGTAAGTAATCCTTTAGAAATCAGATATGAGAGTAAATTACAGAGTTTTCTAATTTCCTTCACATAGTCCCACAAACTGAAAATATTCTAGAAGATACTTCAGTTTTAAAAAAATAAGCATCTCTCTTCTTTTGCTGCTAGGATTGATGGACTAATGAAAGAAAATATCATATGTGACAGGTATACCAATTGCTTAAAAGTTCTGCCTGTGGAAATCTGAGAAATGTATTTGGGAATTTTAAAAGCCATCACCTCTAAGACTATATGAGGAAAATAAAACTGAACACTTAATTGCAACATTATTCTTATTGACATGGAGATTTTCTGCATCTGCAAGGACATGATGGGCAGGCAGGGCAATCTTGATTCCAGGCTATTACCTGGACTCAGTAAGATACAATTTTCTTAGCAATATTTTGGGAAGCTTTGACATTTCCCTTTTTTATGGATGTGACAGAGTGATTAGTGTATGATCACCCAGTTGTATTTGCATATAAGGGTCTAAAACTACAAGTATCCTGGTTTCTACATGTGCTTTTAACCTTTATAACAGGCTGCCTCACTAACCTTATAAAGTGATGAGGACATATGAATGGAAGGTATACCTGGCATACCTGCTCACTTCACATGTTTATGTTGTATGTTTATGTTGTAACCCCTACCCTCTGGAACAGCATCCCCAAGAACCCTCTTGAACTTCTGATAAGCCTTGAAGAAGTTGGCTTTGGCCTGAGGCCTTCAATTGTAGGTTTCTGGTCTGGTTTGTTATTGTAATGATTGTTTGAGTCCAGGCTTTCTGTGGTATTGTATGCTTTTGTATCTATAAGCTGTCCATAATAATAAATTTAATAATAATAATAATAAATTTAAAATAATAATGACAACAACTAGCCCTATTGTAGCCCCATATAGAGATAGTGGCTAGGACAGGAATGATTGTCTGAAGGACCTCCTGAATTAGGAAAAGTCACAAGGGGTGCATCACATGAAACACTTTGCCTTCCTGGATATAACTGCTATGTGTTCATCAAGCAAAGTATCAGTGCAGGAAGACATCAGCTTGTACATCATTCATGTAGATGCTGAGTGAAAGGGGAAAGAGAACTGTACTCTGAAGTGACCTCTCCATGCCAAACAACATTGCCTGAAATCCTACCATGCTGCACCAACTGTGGTTCTAAATGGTTTAAAGTCAGTCTCCAAAACAGTGCTTTATATAAGAACAGAGAAATGCAAAATAGAGGTAACTATGGTAGTAATTTACATTTTCTAAGAAAGTTAGAAATTGTTAGAAAATGTAAATTCAGTTCATAGGAGATTATATTGGAGGGGGACAAATAGGGACAACAAACATTTTAAAATTTTCTATCCACTCCATTTTTCCATGGTATCCATAATTCTATTCTGCTGTCTATTTGTGTATGTCTATGTATATGTGTGTGTGTGTATACTCTTCAAACATTTCTCAAGAAATATTGCAAACCATTTCAATGCATATTTTAAGAAATGTTTGGACAAATATTTTTCCTAGTGACATTTAAATATAACATATCTTAATTTTTTTGTTTCAATACATCACCCCCCCAAAACATTTTTTGGGAGTAGAATTGTTAAATTAATCCTGTTGCAAAATCTATCTTCCATTTTTTTTAAAAAAAAAAAACTTCATCAAAAGAAGTTTTGCTTTCCTAGTAAAATTGTTGGATACTTGAGAAAATAAGTAGTTGCTTCCCCCCCCAGCATATCTTGTCCTCCTGTTGCACCCTCCATAGCTGCTTGTAGTTTTTTTATCCAAAAATGTTCCATTGGAAGAGGTCTGCAGGATGGAATTTAATTGATGTATGGAAAAACTAAAATGACTGGAAAAGCAATTGAATATTAAGCAGCCTCCCACCCATCCTACATATATTATAAATAAAGATAAATATAAGAATGCCCATCAAGACCAGTTCTTGACTTCCGGTGGCAGGCGCCTTCGCTGGACGCAGCTGTTTGCTGCTCCCGCCTGTTTCTGCGTAAAAGCCGTTTTGACAGCCTGCATCAGCTGTCAAACGGCTTGATACCTTTCCCCTGGGCATAGGGGGAAAGGTGAGCTGCCCGAGGTAGGAGTTGAGTTCCCGAGTCGTCCCTTGTGGACGATGTAGGTGAGAA
>NW_015388804.1:32034-33089 GCF_001527695.2 Protobothrops mucrosquamatus
GTTAGGAGTGATGTGCTGATCGCCCAATTTCGGGACATGGAATTTGCAATTCGGATTCGTGGGTTAGCTGAGGACCCAAAAGAGAATTTAAGACAAGTAATTGCAGATGCACTTGGGGATGCCTTATCGTGTGGCCAGGAAATCTATCTTGAAATAGAGCGTGTGTTTAGGGTAAACTCCTGGATTGCAAAGCAAAAGAATTTACCCAGAGACATTGTGATATATTTTACAAGAAAGTCTAGACGTAATGAAATAATGCAGCTCTTTTACCAACAGAGATTTAAAATTTTGAATCAAGACATCATTCTCTTAAAGGAAATTCCAGCAAAAATACTCAGAGCACGCAGAGATTATGCCTTTTTGACACAGGAGTTGAAGCTCAGACAAATAAATTTTAGATGGGATATACCCGTGGGCATAATTGTAACAATATCTGGCAAACGCTACAGGATTAATTCGATTAGCAAGGCTAAAGACTTTATGGCGTCTGTTTTACAATCAGAACGCCCACCTACACCTCAGAGGATTGATGTGCCTGAGCAGATGATTGTGGATTTTTCTTCTGCCTCTATTCAAGATTTAGAGGAAAGCTCAAAAGCTAATGGAAAGGAACAAAGAATCACGCGTGCAGCTCATAGACGTAAAGAAAAGGAAAGACAGATGACAGCTCGACCACCAGCTGATAGCCCTCCAGCTGATTGTCAAATACCGGCTATTTCCCAGCCAGTAGGTGGCGCTCGTCCTAAGGTCTTTGTGAAATCATATGCGGCTAGTCTCGTCAGTGGAATAAATCCTCCTAATGTGTAAGTTAACATCATGGAATGTAGGGGGACTTAATGTTCCCCATAAAAGACGTAAGATTTTTCATTATCTAAGACATTTTAATAATGACATTATATGTTTACAAGAGACTCACATTGTGGCTAAAGATCAAAAACTATTATTGAACTCTAAGTTTGGAGAGCTGTTTGCTGCACCTGCCTTAAAAAAGAGAGCTGGGGTGGCAATGTATATTAAAAGTCATCTTTCACCTGTTTTAAAAGAAGCTGATAAAG
>NW_015388804.1:36055-51172 GCF_001527695.2 Protobothrops mucrosquamatus
TAGCTCAAAACTGGAAGAGTAAAGCTTTACCTACAATAGAGGACTGGAGAGTGAAGGTTTCGCATCTTGCTGAAATGGCAAAGATTTCGGCTTATTTGAAGGATCACTCAAATGAACAATTTTTATCAATATGGAGAAGATGGATTGTTTATATTCAAAATAAGCATAGAATGGTGGAATATAGGTTAGGTTTTTAGATCTCTTTTTATATATATATATATATTTCACCTACTTATGTAGAATTACATTTTGTGGAGTTAGGGATATTAATATAAGGTTACTTTTAGATGAATAGTATCCTGGGATTAGGTTTGGGAAGTCCGGGTGGGGGGTGGGGGGGGTTTCAATTGTGATGTACTTGTGATGTGTTCTTTTTCTTTATGTTGAAAATAATAAAAAAAAAATTTGAAAAAAAAAAAAAAAAAAAAAAAGACCAGTTCTTTAAATAAAAGGGCGGAAAATATAAAATTGAATGAGAATGAAAAGTTGAACAAAAATATGTATAGCATTGCTTTAGTTGGAGAACTGCAAAATTTGATTGATAGCTAAGTTGCCAGCATCTGATAAATATTTATGTTGGCATATATACTGAATTTCTCAAATATCTTAAATCCAATTTATATTTCTTTTCATTTTTCTACAACCAAAAGGTGAATTGCTTATACTTTTTAATAAACAACAAAATATCTAATTATGGAGCCCTTTTACTTTAAAAAAAAGCATGTCAATGTTACTTCAGAGAGGTAGGGTGAGAATCCAGCCTGCTTGCATTTACAGGTGTTGATTACATATTCTGTAGGAGTAAGTGTGCTGTGATAATAAAACTTCTGCTGTTTATTTCAGCTATGCTATGGAGGAAACACAGTAATAGGGTAGATATTTCACTGAATTGTCTTATTCTTCTACTTATCTATGCCAAATTTAATATAATACAATTTTTAAAATTAAAGAAAATGCCTGTTTTCTTATTTTATAACACAATTTTCAGCAAATTCATCACCCACTTTTCTGTTACACATTTATATTTTCCTTTAAAAAAATATCAGTGCCAGCAACTTTTTATTTAAACTATTTTTTTCCTGCAATGTATATCCATCAGTATCTTTTCTGTGTGATTGTATAAAAATGTATAGAATTGTAATTTTACATCTATCCTAAGAGCCATGGTGGTCAGTGATTAGAATGCAGTATTGCAGATTAACTCTGCTGACTGCCAACAGTTTGGTTCTGACCAGCACAAGATTGATTCAGCCTTCCATCCTTCCGAGATTGTTAAAATGATGACCCAGATTGTTGGGGAAAATATGCTGACTCTGTAAACTGCTTAGAGAGGGCTGTAAAGCACTGTGAAGTGGTATATAAGTCTAAGTGCTATTGCTATTGCTATCCTTGCAGGAAAGAAAGCATATTTGTCTATGGTGAAAAATAAATCAGAAAAGTCTGGTAGCTGCTTTCCTAAGAATTTTTATTAAAACTCCTGATTATTTACATTGTATACTTGGCTTCCTTTGTCTGTGGCTTATCTTTATGGTATCATGCTTTGTGTCCTTGTGATTGTACACTTAATGGTATATATCAAGCAAGAAAAGCGACCAACAAAATTAGGATGTTTGTTCAAGAGCAAACAAACTAAAAAACTACATCTTTGATGATAAGACATCTGATAAGTTAGATTGTTTATCTCTATAGATTGCCTGACTCTGTAGAGTTAAGCCCATGTTGCTGGTTATGGCTTCTTTTTCAGTTAGAATATTATAGTATAAATATACTTAAAGGAACCAGTTTGAATGGATTTTCTAGAGGGGGAAATTATCAGAAACATAGCTTTGCTTTAAGTATCTGCAACATATTTAATAAATTTGGCCAACAACCTACATGTTAATGAGTCCAGTCAACTTATGGAACAGAATCCATTTTAATAAAAATTCCTAGTCTTTTCTTCTCTCTATATAATAAATGTTAATGGCTTTGTTGTTTTTTTGTTTTATGAAAAACTGATTTGACATTCAGATTCCTCTTCGCAGCCTATAGAAATGAAAGGACTCCATTATGCTTGAGACAATAAAAATGTTACTAAAAAAGGGTCAGTTTTATTTCCTTTTATAATATCAAAATTTACAATTTTTTATCATATTTCTTTTACATAAAGAATGAGGATAGTTTCATTTGGTTTATCTGTTCATAATTGGCATATATCCCTAATCTATTAAAAAATTCCTACATATTTTACTTTAAATGAAATACCTATTGAAATCCATTGCCAGATGGTAGCCACATAGTGGATGAGAAGTATACTTACTTTTCAAAATGAAAGGAGCAGAAAATAATTGGTTCCATTTTTTACTTTAAAAAGTTCAATCTATATTAGGCAATATTAGATTTTTTTATAGAGGCAAACTTTCTTTCTTGTTGACTAAACTGGTTATATGATAACTTATCATATCAACAGTTTAAAATTTTCATTTTCTTCAATATACTAGTCCAAGGTCCTTAGACAAATTCTGATTCTTTTTGCTTGACTAGACAAAGAAAGAAAAGGACAAAGCCACACATCACAAACATCAACTAGCTATGTTTTTCTTTTCCTTCCTTCCTTCCTTCCTTCCTTCCTTCCTTCCTTCCTTCCTTCCTTCCTTCCTTCCTTCCTTCCTTCCTTCCTTCCTTCCTTCCTTCTTTCCAGTAAATGTTGCTTCCTGACAATTGCCTGGAAAAGTCACTGCAATTTTCTTGGCAAGATTTCAGAAGTGGTTTGCCATTGTCTGCTTTCTAGCCCTGAGACACTGCCTGGTCCAAGGTCACCCAGTTGACTTTATGGTACTAGAAGTCAGTCTTCTGGTCTTAACCACTACATTATCATACTCCTTGCTATGCTTTCTATGCATATATAAAATAATCTCTTTACCGCCAGTATGAGACACACCCATTCCGTGGGATCCAGGTAGCTGCTATTATCCCCATAGAATTAGTTCTTTGAGGTACAATTCTACTCCTATATATTAGGTTCCAAACTTAGTGAATTAATTCTATAGATTTGCTTAATTAATCAGATATTTATTATCCAAAAAGGAGCATTCTCACTTACAGAGGGATACAAATGCCTTGACAAATGTCAAGGTTCTGACAGACAGAGACAAATAAAGTAGAACTCAGAGGATTGGAAATTCCTCAAAGAACATGTTTTTAGTTACAAAGTATCGGCATGTCAAAAGTGAAACCAAGTCTGAAGACACACGTAACAATTCCCCAATACAAAGTTAAGAAATCCCACCCCTAAAGGTATGCAAGCAACTACGCTCCCCAATACATCTTCTTGGCAGGCTTTTCATGAAACACCCAGCCTGCAGTCTCGGGAGCAGCCAATGATCTTGGTTCCCATGAGACAAAAGTATATTTTGACTAGCTAAGCACCAGGCAATCCCCCCCTCCCACCTTTCTATTTGTCAACTGAAAATGAATAGGGAAAATGGCTACAGCCACGTTCATTTGATAGTCAGCTCCCGATCAGAAGGAGAGAGTCTCCTGCAGGGAAAAAAAAAGCAGGTTAAGCATTCTCTTAGGCTTGTGAGAGCATTTATTGTAAAACCTCTTTATCAATCTATCAGCTTTCACATTTGTACATTTCACCCAGTTAGCTTCTGAAAGGTGGTAACCTTTCCACTGAACAAGGTATTGTAACTTTCCCTTGTAGAACCTAGAATCAAGAATATGTTTAATTTCATAATGTGTTTCCCCCTCTATCACCGTTGAACTAGGTGGCTTCCTTGGGACAGTCTCAAAGAGGATTCTGACACAGGTTTCAATAGACTGCAATGAAACACAGGGTGAACTTTCCCCAACAATCATGTTGGTTTCAGTTCCACTGGACAGGGTTAATGATTTTAGTGATAGGAAAAGGACAAAGGAACTTTGGCCCCCTGCAGTCCAAAAGGCATCACTTTAAACTGGAAACTCCCCAATGGGCAATTGAATACTGTTTTCTACTTGCCCCCATCCTTGTTCCAGATCCGGTAATAAGCCTCTCTTAAATCCAGCTTGGTAAAGATTTTTTCTTTAGCTAAGTGGGCTAATATGTCCTTACATCAGGGGGAGTGGGTACATATTTTCCATGCTGACAGCATTGAGGGATTTAAAATCTATGCATAATCTAAGGGAGCCATCTTTCTTTTCCTTGAAAAATATGGGAGCAGCCATGGGTAATTTGGCTGGCTGAATGAAACCCCTAGCTAAGTTTTTATCGATGTACTTTCTCAGTTCTTTCAATTCTTTAGGTGTCATAGAGTACATCCTTGCTGTAGGGAGCTTGGTACCGGGCAGAATTTCAATAGCACAGTCTGTAGCCCAGTGTGGGGGAAGGACGTCATATTCCTTCTCACTAAAAGCTTCTGCCAAATCACAGTACTCATTGGGGACAAGATGAACCCCCTGCAAGTTTTTGGCTGCAGTCTTTAGGATTTCACGGGGTTCCCCTTGCATCTTGCAGATGGCCAGTGTCTTTGTTTTATTGTCAGCATCAGATGTTAGGATGCCATTTATCTAACCATGCTAGCCCCCAAATTACTGCTTCGGTCATCTTCGGAACCACCACAAAATGGATAATTTCCCAATGCCAACCCACTTCCAAATGCAAAGGTTCAGTTAGGTGCATGGCAGAAGCACCTCCAATGAGGGACCTGTAAGCCTGCTCAAACCTCATGGGCAGGGGCAATAGCTTGGTTCGGATTCCCAGTTTGAGCACAGTAGATAGGTTAATTAAGCACTGAGTACAACCCGAGTCTATTAGGACCTTCAAATTCATGTGAGCCCCTGTTTTGGGCACTATCAGCAATTACAGGAGTGCTTCTGCACTGACGGACAGCCTCAGCTTGGAAAAGGTCCACCAGAGCTGTAGATTCTTCCTGCAGCACCAGCTTCCCATGTTGGATCAACCTGGATTTTGGGCAAGCCCCTGCCAGTGACGCCTCCGACAGATGGAGTCCCGTTGTGGCTAGCAGCAGTTTCAATTTTCTCCTCCATCTCGAGTCGTTGCCGAGTATTTACCAATTTCCCAAAAAGTGAGTGGGTAGGCGGTCAGGGAGCTGAGAAAATGAAGTTTTAAGAGACTTGGTTTAATGACAGGATTCTGACAGACAGAGGCAAATAAAGCAGAACTCCGAGGCTTGGAAATTCCTCAAAGAACATGTTTATCAGTTACAAAGTATCAGCACATCAAAAGTGAAACTAAGTCTGAAGACATACGTAACAATCCTAATACAAAGTTAATAAATCCCACCCCTAAAGCTCTGCAAGCAACTACGTTCCCCAATACATATTCTTGGTGGGCTTTTCACAAAACGTCCAGCCTGCAGTCTCAGGAGCAGCCGATGACCTTGGTTCCCACTGGACAAAAAAATATTTTGACTAGCCAAGCATCTGGCAATCCCCCCTCCCATCTTTCTATGTGTCAACTGAGAATGAATAGGGAAAATGGCTACAGCCACGTTCATTTTCAAAGTTGACAGCTTGCAGTTTTAATTTTATTACACTTACTATGGGAAATATATCTCAATACTTGTTTACAGCTTCATTTTTAACTATACATTTATTTCAGACAGTTTTATTCAAACAGGATAGGCAGAGTCCAGTAATAGGATTATTTTCCCTATCAGGTTTATTATATTTTCACAGTATAAATCTCTCTCCCCTGCATCATTTGCCTAGTGTTAATTTAGTACAGACATGCCAAGATCATGTTTAAAATTTGCATTGGTAAGCAAGAAAAGGATTGACGGATTTGCTGTTAGTATATATTATAAGATAATGTTGTGCTCCAGAAAAAGAGTGTATGAAAATGAAAATATATTTCTCAGAGCAATGTATTTCTGTTCAACTGTCTGAACATAGAGTTTGAGAAAGATCTCTCTCTCTCTCTCTCTCTCTCTCTCTCTCTCTCTCTCTCTATCTATCTATCTATCTATCTATCTATCTATCTATCTATCTATCTGTATCTCTATCTATCTCTATTTCTATCTGTCTCTATCATCTATCTCTCTCTTTCTCTATTTCTATTTCTCTCTTACTCTATCTCTATTTTTCTCTTGCTCTATCTCTGTCTCTATAGATCAGAGCTAAAGTTCTGCCTGCAGATGTCCTATCTGATCTCTTGGATTTATTTTTCCTTCTTTCCTTCTTGTTTAAATCTGAACATTTGTATGGGACACTTTTTACAATTGGAACGGACACCAGAAGTTTCATTCTTTACTATTTGCATAATTTATGCTTCTATAGGTATCCAAATCTTGCAATTTTATGAGTGTATAATAAAGGGTTTTTTTTATTTAAAAAAATGAGGGAATGTGCAGCATTCAGTATCCTTTTAATTATTTTTTTAACTCCTGTTAGAACAGTGGAGCATGATTCTCACTTCCCTCAATGTTTAATGCATTTGCTGTTTGAGACAGAGACACTTCTGCAACAATGGTTGAACATGAAAAGGGTTGAATAGGCCCATTTTATCTGCTGTACTACTTTCTTCTGTCCATTACTGATTCTGTCCTTTCTTCACATAAAAGCAGGTGCATTCTCATCAGGCAATTGGTAGGCTAGAAAACAAAGGATCAGAAGGCAAGGAAGGTTTCAGTGTAGATAGATATAATAAAAATGGAAAGAAGCTGCTTTAAGTACCTTACTCAAAAAGATGATTTAGATAACATCCAACAAAGAATACAGTATGTCCTCTTCAGTAGCTAGAACTAAAAGGGATTGAGGATAAGTTTATTTAAATTTTAGTTAATTTTTTAGCTTGAAAAATCTGTTTTACAAGAGAATGGATTTGATTGTATATAATGTACATACTTTTCATGGTTATGTATCACTCCTAACTGTGTACAGTATGCAGTGTAATTGAAAAAAAATAGAGCAGTTCCCCACCAATGTTTTTAAATATATTTCTCAATTGTTGTTAAATTGGTTTGCAATGAAGTTATGTTTTTTCTGGTTTTTTTTTCTCTACAAAGACCTCAGGAAAGTTTAGATTCCAAGATAAGACCAAAATCCTGTCTTCAATTCAATTATTGGTAAGGATTAAATTATAATCAAAGGGGTATTTCAGGCAACAATGTAGTCCTAACAACTCACTAGTGATTGCACAATATCATAACTAGGGATTTTGAGACTTATCCTTGTACCAGTTTTATGTTAATGCAATTTCAACTCAGAGAATGCAGCTTCAAAAATGGTAATGTGCTTGTGATTTCAAGGGCCAATCTCTGTTCTCATCAATGGGGATTCTTGCCTTGCTTTATCTTAACCTATCCCTTTGTCTTATGTTTATATGGCTTGGAAAACTGCTCAGATGCATGCAGTATTTGTTGATAATCAATATTATTGATATAACAGATATTGATTTAACTGTTGATGCACCAGTAGAGATTTGGCCAACAATTATAATGTAGTGATAACTGACAATTTTTTTCAGGGTTTTCAGTTTATTTGTGTGTCAGTTGGTGTTTATAAATTTATAAGAAGAAATGTATAGAATATATTTCTATTTTATGCTAGAATATCTTGTAGCAAAATAAATAAAATGCAGAAGAACTGGATTAACAATACATAACAATTACTAAGAGCAAAGTTAAAGAAAGCAAAAGAAAAAGCTGTCCTCAGCTCAATATAAAATTGATTTAATCTGAAGATCTTTCCAGGTTTGTATTCTATTTTTAAATTGAACTGCAATATTCCTCTGCCATATTTTACTTTGGTAAAATATTTACCAAAAATATTTCAGAACATGCATAGTGTTGCCATTTTTTATGTCTTTCCTCCCCTCTTCTTTTAAAAGATTAGTATGAATGACATTAAAACACAGCATCAATGTGAATAGGATTGTTTTGGAGTGAGTATGTACATACAAAGTACATATAGACTACTACTCTATAAACTATTACTATATATAATGGTGCTGTGCAGTGCTTTGTATTTGAAAGCTAAAAGCTGTTTCAGGACACAAAGGAACAGGCAGTCATAAAATGCTTCTTTGTAGCTCCTTAACCCAAATATATCACTTGCGTTTGCTCCAGAACTAGCCTCTTTTTCACTTTCTGTCCATTCACATATAAAGTATATACATTAGGAACTGGAGTCATACTCACTGGCTGTGATCTGCAGGTTTCAGAGATGTGAATTTGATATAAAAGAAGATCTGCAGTTGTCTCTAATGCTGCACATTAATGGGTCTTTCCCTTAGATTAGTAATGCTAATTAAACTCCTACTCATACTTTCTGTATGTCCTATTCACGTGGTTATTGAATTATGAGCGTATGCAGGCAGGAAAGAACTGCATGGTATCAGACATTATATCCCTTTCTTTTTGAAATTAAGTATTGATAGGAGTAAATTCAATCACTACTTAATTTCAAGAAACTTCTATGCTAAGACTTTCTGGTTGTCAGTTTGTCTACAGTTCCATCTGGTAGAATTTGGCAGGAATTGTTGCCTGGCTTGAACCATAGCACTTGATAGTAATTCTAAAATAAGATGCTGGGTGAAGCATATGTTCAAGTATATAACTGAAGGTGTAAAAGATATGTAGTTTCATAGTTTTGATTGAATTAAGTGAAGTAACTCAAGCTAAAAATTTCCTATGAAATAAATGTGAAAGTCTAATGCTGTTAAGATGCTAGCAACCATATCTTCAAATAAGTAATATCTATGTTACATTGTACATACAACTGGTTATTTTTCAACATGGATTTCAATACAGTATAGCTCTACTGGAAGTTGTAATTTACAAAGGCATCTGTAATATTTGGGTTCAGTCTTTCTACTATTGCTATGAAGAATTAATGAATTGGAACTTACTTCAGCTCAATTGGGCTTTACGCAATTCCTTCTCAAAACCATTTCTGTCCCTACCATTGACAGATGATTTATTACATTTTATCACATCCTATATTTCAAGCTAAAAAATGGTCCTATGCAAGATTTAGAACAGGGGTCCCCAACCCCCATACGTGGACCAGTACCGGGCTGCGGCATGCCAGCAACCAGTCCACACAAACAAGCAAAGCCCCATCTGCGAGATGCAGGCAGCACACAAAACTACACACCCTTCAGTCCGTGGAAAAACCTTTCTCCATGGAACTGGTCCCTGGTGCCCAAAAGGTTGGGGACCTCTGATTTAGACGGCTGGGTTTGATAAAATTAAGCCAAGTCCCCAATATAAATTTTTGCTTCCCAATGGCATTAACTTTCTAGGACAAGTCAAATATTGTCCCCAATTGGAAGTATGTCATGATCTTTGCTAAGGAAGATAGGTATAGACTGTGGTGTTTATCTTAGTATTCTTTATATTAAATTGGTTTTCATAAAATCTTATAAATTTAAATTTTAAATTTAAAAAATAACAACATATTTTAGGGAAGAAATTAGATGTCAATATTAATTTAAATTTCAAATATTTTGATAAAAAGAATTGTTTGAACATGGTAACTAAAGACAGGGAACAAAAAGATGTGCCTACAGAAATTAGTTGAAGTTCCCTGTCAATGGCTTTAGAGATACAATTTTAACAAAAAGGTAAATGGATACAGGAGAATGTAATCTCTCGGATACTATATGATTATAGATAAAAGCCAGCACTACTATAGAAATACAATAGTTTGATTTATTATTATTATGTCTTTGATGATGGATGTTGGACATCAATAAAAAACTTGAAGTAGAACTGAAGATTTCTTTCTTTCCAAAAGTATTAGTTAATAATCCCAAATCTAATTTAATTAGGAAAAGTATATTTTTAAAATATTATTATTTGTTAAATTTACAATTTAAAAACCTTGCAACAGATCCAATTTTCCAGTCCAAAATAGGACAATATAGCAGATGATTGATGAGCCTACTAAATTCTTGAGTGAAAAAATCATCCCAGGAGAGCAGATTTTTAAGTAGTCCCCAAGGTGCATAAATCAGTGTTGAGAAGTCCATTTAACTACTGATATACTAAGCTAGAGAACTTTACAATTTATAGGCCTTTCATACATGTAATCTGATACAGATGTTCTATTGTTATATTTAAAGGATCCCAGATGTTGAAATATAACATGAAGGCTAGTGAACATAAGTACCTGTCAGCTTTATGTACAGTTATGTTTTAAAGTACATGCTGAGATGTGGCTAGCCATTTTACATTTTTATTCTGTCTCTTCTAGATGATAGATAGATAGATAGATAGATAGATAGATAGATAGATAGATAGATAGATAGATAGATAGATAGATAGATAGATAGATAGATATTGATTCAGCTCATATTATATTTTCCAGTTCAGTTTCTATATGCTATATATTGTAAGTCATCCAGTTGTGTCCTATCCTATGACACTAAAATTAAGTGAATTTCTGGAACTATCACACATTAAGTATAACTGTCTGGATAAAGAAAGCTTTGTGTAAAACTACATGTACATATTTTTTTTCATATCAGCCAGCAAAATAATGTAGGTCAGGACTCAATGTAATCTATACCTATATAGCACCTGGGCATTCTCTCTGTAGCAATCAAGTTGAAACTGTGACTCTGTAGCAGCTAACATGACAAGAATTATAATCAATGAAAGGTATGAATGTGATATGAAAAAGTCACATGCTAAGCATACTTGAGCATAGCTCCTGACTTACTGTTGTTCTACAATAATGGATTCTCAACATAATTCAAAAAGTGTCAGTCTTCTTTTACTTATGCAAAGCAAGTCATCATTTATTTTCTAGTATTATGTAAACTATTGGCAGTAAATAAATTATACTTGAAGGCATAGTCTTTCAGGATGAGACTTTAACTGACTGTGTAAAACTAACATTGGCTCTAATAGCCTATGTATTGCTTGTTTTTCATGATCTTCTCAATTTATGAACAATGTATTTCTCATTACATATGGTTTCCACAACTAATTCCTAGAGATAGATTTAGCCTCATTTATTCTAAGGCAGTTCTTGGTTGAAAACACTGTTGTTATCTACTTGGAGCACTTTTTAAAGTAGCCATGTCTTTGAACTGGTTAACTTAAAACTTAAGATTTAGTTTCCTAAATGGCTCCCAAGAGTGAATTTGCATAGTCATGTTTATCTCTTAACCCACAAATCTAGGTAGTAAATAAGATTTTTTTTAAAAAATGTAACAGTTTTAAAAATTACTGATAAACATCTTAAGTCATTCTGAACTGCAGTAGAAGGAAGTTATAAATCCTAATCATTGTAAAATATTATATCTGATTTGGATCTTAGAGTGCCCATAAGTTTTATATTTATATTTATATTTATATTTCTTTCTGTTCAATTGTTTTAAATCCTTTACACAATGAGGGAAATATGTGAAAATGTGCTTCATTGACAATTTCACTGGGTTCTAAATAATATGAAGAAACTACCCAAAGTAGACTAAGGGTTCAAGTAGAGACTAGCTCTTCATTTTATACATACAGGACAAGAACAAAACTATTGTATCCCATATTTTCCTTATATGCATAAGGAAATTGCATAATAAAATTATAAGGCTGATGCTATGTCCCTTTCTATCATAGCTTCTACTTATAGGATAGAATGAAGACCTGCTTACTTTCTCAGTACAGATCTATATACTGAGCTAGATTTAAAAAATAATGATAATAGAACCTATAAATTTACAGCATGGATGAAGAGCAGATGTAAAATTGGCAGTGGTATAAATTAAAAACTTGTGATACTCTACTTCACCAGTTTGTTTGTGTTATGTTTGGTGTTCTGTGAGGCATCGACGAGGCAGCAGGTGAACAAACAACTTTTTATTAAAGGTTTAAACAGAAACCTGAATAACTGCAGCTCCACCCCTATTTATACACTCAACCACTAGGTGGCAGCCAATAGGATTCAAGTATTAGTTCCTGTTTTAACACAAGATAATTAGCATGTAGATAGCAAGTCTGGCTCTTAACTGACAGAGTCTTATGACCATTTTTTCAACAATTTCAAGTAATTCACCTCAATACATAACAGTTTGGGCCCAATTTGTCAAATTCTATGAATATTTCCATGAATGGTCACCCCCCCCCCCCAAAAGAAATAGAATGTCAGGAAATTGATTTGTAAGAAATCATTCTTCAACTAGGAAGATGTAGAATCTGGTTTCAGGCTTTCATATAGAATTCCTTATAATATTATCATTATTTATATAATTAGATTCTGTATGTCTCCCATTTTCCATTAGATGAATGCTGTCTGGAAATCACAGAAACCACTATCTAGAGCAGTGTTTCTCAACCTTGACAATTTTAAGGCATGTGGACTTCAACTCCCAGAATTCCACAGCTAGCAATGCTGGCTGTGGAATTCTGGGAGTTGAAGTCCACATGCCTTAAAATTGTCAAGGTTGAGAAACACTGATCTAGAGGAAAACTCTTCAGTTTGGATTACTTTTGTATTGATATTTCAATTAAGTCTAAATATTCGAGTGCCAAATCAGTGATGTATATGCAAGGTGTGAAACCATTTTCTTACTACCCTTTCATTCCTAGCAGGGATAAAATACACAATGCAAAAGAAAATTGTATTTTCGGACTTGCAAGATTTTGTCAATGTAGCTTCACACTAAAGCAGAATTAGCTCATCTGGTTGTAATTCCTACCTGATTTATCCTGTGAGGCCAACATTAATCCTGAAAGCCTGAAAATACAATTCAGTTTCTATCTCCTTTCCTTGAGAAATAAAGGAGGGTCTTCTGATCCTCTTGCTCCACCTATTATCCATATGAGGGCTGTCTCTTATCTGACCATCCCCTTGGCAGTATCTCTTTTCCTAGTCTCCCAAGGTCTTTCCCTCATACCACTACATGGCTTGAGTAACAAGAAGGGACATATTTAAAAGAAGGAACAGAGTCTCCCAAAATATGGATCTAGCACGGAATTTTACTTTATGAGCTACTTGTGAAAATAGCTTTGCTAACCCTGTCATAACTCTTGGGATAGGGAATTCTGAATTGCCAGACATCATGACCAGTAGTATCTGGAGAGAGCCAGAGTGGAGAAAGTTTGTTCAAACCTTAAGAGTAATTATTAATAATTGATAATATCCTAGCAAGTTTTCCACAAACATGAGAACTCACTAGGAGATTTTGAGTAGATGATTCTCAGACTAACCTCCCTTATAGAATTAGGGAAGAAAACAAATTGAAGGAAAGCCAGTATGTATATTGCTTAAATTATTATACATATAATACATATTGATTTTTTTCTATTATAAAGAAACACCTTTCTTTCTTTCTAACATTGATTAGAATGTAAATCCTATAATTTGCAAGATGTTTGAATGAACTGTGTATCTGTATATACTGTGAAGCAATTTCAGCACAATTACTTTTGGAAAAGAGACATATAAATTAGAACTTAAAGTAAACTCTAAATTTTATTATAATCTATATAAAAGTTCAAATTGATTTTGACATTTACTGGAGCAAAGCATCTGCCTTCATGAAATCAGGCACACTGCCTGGATTTTTTTTTTAACACTTGCTCTCTTAAAACCTAATTAGAGGTGCCTAATTCTAAATAAATAAAAAAATACATCCCATTTAAAATATCTTTGAGAAATATGTCAATTTTTGGTTGCTGTTTGTAAGTTTGAATGATGAGGCTTAAGAGTTATTTATAAATATGAGATAAGATAAGGGAAGAATAGATTTTTTTGTTCCATTTTATTGTTGTTAGTTGTGAAGTCGTGTCCGATCCATTGTGACCCCATGGACAACATTCCTCCAGGCCTTCCTATCCTTTACCATCTTCTGGAGACCATTTAAGCTCAGAAAAAATGATAAGTTACTGTATGTTGATTTACTTGTTATACACACACACACATTTTATGGCATATATATGATTGAATTATTATTTCTTATTTATTTTATTATTTATTATTTGCTAATAAATAAACGATAAGATATGGGAAAAATGAGATTTGGGTTTGAAATTTTCAAGAAATTGTTTATACTTGTCTTGAATAGGAAAGTCATTTCTTTATATATCTTTTTTCTTTATATTTTTACTTTCCCTCTTTTTTCTTCTGAACTTATGTTTTTCTTTTTCTTTTTTATGTTTTTATTAATTTTATATTTTAAAATTTAAATGTTTTTATAAAGAATAAAATATCTTTGATAAAAAATAAATTATAGTATCTTATCCTTAAAAATCTGTGAGAAATATGTCTGCTTTTTGCTGCCACTCACTGAGTCATATTGCTATATATTCTCTTTTAAACAGAGAACTTCAAATTCTTAAATACTTGGCTTCTGTATTCATGAAAATACAGTGCAAATGTCTTATTATTTTACTGCAAAAGAGTAATGCTGTAGTTCTGCTGTACAAAAACAAGCACAACTGAGCCAAATCAACTATTTGACTCTGCATTATGTATGACTATGTGCATATTTGTATGTTGTTTATCTGTGCATGTTTCAACTTTGCGGACTTATCTGTATTATTTATAGCTTGCCAACAGCTTTAACTGGAGAACATCTCTAAGATGAACCATTTGATAATATATCTACAAAATAAATAATAATTTAAAAATGCAGCCCTTCTATTTGTTATTTTATCATAGCTGTTCTTTTCTTTGTATGTCTCATACAGGGCTTTTTTTTTTTATCATAGAACGCCCAGAACGGAGTTCCGGCACCTTTTTTGGATGGAACCTTGTAGGGTAGGCAAGATGGGTTGTATGACATGAGTTCCGGCACCTTTTTTTTTTTTTTTTTTTTTTTTTTACAAAAAAGCACTGGTATCATACATATCGTAACTGTAGAAATGGTAAAATAACACTTGCCAAATAGCTTCATTCTCTTCCTAATTATGTATTTTGGACATGTTCCTCTATCTTTCACTATTAAGGTGCATTATTTAAAATGTAGCATCTCATGCCCTCCTGTCCCAAGAAAACTTCTCACCTTATCCCAATTTATTTAGAAAGCTCCTTCATGTTCTTCAGAGAGACTTCTGGGTGGATAGTTGCAATAGAAAGAAAAGAACAGTAATGTATCCTTTCAAAAACTCTTTCAAGATATCCTATCTTAGTATCAAAGTTGTTGTGCTCTGTTAAACTCAGTATCACCTTAATTCATTGCAT
>NW_015388804.1:51312-59357 GCF_001527695.2 Protobothrops mucrosquamatus
ATTTTGAAGCATTTCCAAAATGTTCAGTATCTTTTATCTTCAGACATTACTAAGATAAAAGTACCACATAGGAAATGAGTCTACTTTCAATTCTTCAATTATCTTCAGAGGTAGAATTGTATTGTATAACTGCGTATTCCTAACTCATTTTCTTCTCAGTTATCTCATGGAGAAAGACTGTTTTAAAGATGGCTATACCAATAAACACATTTTTAAAAAGATACAACCAACCAAACCAGAGAATGTTCATACACCTGATATCTATTCATGTATAAACTCTGTTTTGGGGAAACAGTTTTGTGTGAATTGTTGTGGACAACATTCTAGCTCTTATATGATGGTGAAAATCAACACTGCTAGACATTATCTGAACTAATCCTATAGAAGATGAAAGAAGAAAAATAATTGAAGAAAGAAAATACTGCTGGGATTTTTAAAAAATGAAAAAGATAAAGGTGATGGAATGAAAAGCCATTGATGAGTTATACACATATGGGTTAAAGGTTGCTGATTATAAAGGACAGGGTTAGGAAAGAACTGAGAAGCTATGACTACTTCCAACTTCCTAGATTCATTGTAGACAATGGTAATTATAGGGAGTGACTTGTAAGTCTTATATGTGTTTAAGTGGCATACATTTGTTCTGATTTAATAAAGAAAATCTTTTCATGACCCTCTGCTCTTTGGCTAAGGAAAAAGCTGATGACCCTTAGAATAGGAAATGCAACAAGGACTATTTGTCATTCATATCCTTTCAGGATGAAATGTGAATGTCTATTAGCAAGACAAAGAAAACATTTGTAACAATGGATAGCTACCATAAGTCTGTTTAATAAATAAAATATGTTTCTTTAGTGATAGAGCTATGTGATCAGGTAAAGTGTTATAGTTAGATTACTATACTTTTCTTATTCTGGTATTTGAAAAGCTAAAATATGCTTTGCAATATTGCTGAAATTACATTATTTTTGGATGTTCCAACATTTTAGCACCATCTTAAAAATAATAAAATAAAGCTCCAGTGAAAATAAGGAAGTAGAGAGGGAAGGAAGAAGAAAAATTACTTCAGAAGCAAGCAATAAGTGATAAAATGATTGCATGAAACCAATGCAAATTCAAACATTGCATAGCAAGACCCTTGTGTCAATAACAAAAGGAAGCTGTGGTCTCCACTCCTCAAAGCATGGTCTGCAAAATGTATTGCAACTGATAATAAAAAGTATTAATTTATAATTTAGATTCAACTAGATAGATATTCTTATTAGTATTTGTATAATGTATACTTTGGAAATTCCCTCATTTAAATTTTGTAGTGACACAATAATATAAATAAGTTTCAACTGATGTAAGAATTCCAGTCTTGATACTACTGATTATAACAGCAATTTTAACTATTCAACTAGTTTGCCTCGTCATAGATTTCTATGTCAGATGGCCTAATCTGGCCATTTATTTAGTAAAAATGTAATCTAAGAATCCAAGCACACTAAAATAAAAATCTTATTTTGGAGGTATTTTAAAACCCTGATTTTGTAAAAATGCATATATGTTTTTAAGTTGCCATAAACCTATGAAAGAATCACTTGAATTAAACCAGAACAAATGCAAGAAAAGTTATCAGAACTGTGTAAGCCCCATGAAACTAATACTCTAAAATTATTTTTTAGTGCCTGAACCAAATCTTATACTCACACTAGGTTTAACAGTACCAGCATGTCACTTCTATAATACATCTACATCAGTTACTAAAGATGGAAGAAAAGAATTTATCGGCATAAAAGGCAGCTATCAGGAACTTTTGACAGATTTCTTTTCTGGCTCAGCAAGCTTTTCTCAGTTGGATTCAGCACAGCTATCTTTCTTTGATAAACAGTAGTATAATTCTTTCAGCTTGTGTGATATTTTACTGTTAATTCTAGACTCTGAGCTGTCTACCAGTTCCAGCATGATGCTGTTTCAAATTCCATTTGGGCAGCAGTTTATATTTCTTACTGCCCAGCTTTCCATATTAATACTTTGATTGGACTTTTCCTGACCATTCAACAAGACTGTTTTCTTTATTAATAAAATCAAATATACACATGTATACATTCGGATACAAACTATTATTTTTTTATTCAATTAACCCCAACACAGCATTTCCTTTAAGAGGGGACAGTGTGATTTATTCATGCTTTATTTACTGAAAAAGGAGGTGAATTAAAATATGAGCGTTCCTTTTCTATTGATATTAATGTGTGAGTAATAGAAACATTTCATAGAAGCATGGGATTGGAAGGGAACTTGGAGGCCTTCTAGTCCAACCTCCCCTTATACGATCCCATACAAATGATTGTCCAAACTCTTTTTTGAAACCCTCTAGCAATGGGAAGCAAGCTGTTCCACTGATTAATTGTTGTCACTGTCAGAAAATTTCTCCTTAAGTCTAGATTGTATCTTTCTTTAATGAGCTTCCACCCATTGCTTCTTGTCCTACCCTCAAGTGCTTTGGAGAATAAGTCAACACTCTTCTCTATTAGAGGCCATCAAGTGCTAGAAGTCAGCTATCATATCACCCCTAAACCTTCTTTCTGTTAGATTACACATAGATGAATGGTTAAAAGTTAACTCCTCTTATCATATTTGTTACTTTGATCTGCCCTCTTTCTAGGTGTCAGCATCTTTCTGTTTCATGGTAACCTGAATTGGATGCAATATTTCAAGTACGGCCTCACTAGTGTAGTATAAAGTTACTATCATTGTTGTGATCTTGATACTATCCCTCTGTTGATGCAACCTAGGACTGCATTGTCCTTTTTGGCAGCTGAGCACACTGCTGGCTCATACTTTAGTAATTGTCTACTAGGACAAATAGATCCTTCTCACATTTATTATTGTTGATTCAGGTACTGCTTATTCTAATAGCTATGTATCTAGTTTTTACTGCCTATGTGCAGGATCTTACTTTTCTCACCACTGAACTGTATCTTCTGGTTAGGGCCCAATGATCAAGTCTGTCAAAATCCTTCTGAATCTTGAATCTATCTTTCAGTGTTAGCAATTTCCCCCAGCTTGGTGTCAAGTTGCAAAAATTATTAATAAGAACTACAACTGTCATAATTACAAAGGTATCTTAGTGATCTATAGTAAACAATATTACTATTGTATTACTATTAATATTGTTAATTTTAATTTATTAATAAATTAACATTAAATTTATTGATATTAATACATTAACATATTAATATTAAATTAACTAATATTAACTAAATTAACTAAAAGCACTAACAGTAGTTAAAACCAAAATTAAAACAAATAAAATAAACATTCAAGCTTTTGTTTAATTGTTTATTTTCTGAACTGCATTTTCACTTAAATTCAACCAGAATTATTTAGAAACAGGACAGGCAACTGGTAACCACCAAAATGAACAGGAAAAGTACTTCTGCAAGTGATTTGATGAGTTATGAGGCTGGTATGCTGTGCTTTTATGAGATGGCTTGAGGATGTTTTACTAGGTTGCTATGCATGTGAGTTAACCATATCATAGTCTTCTTTCTCCTCTTAGAGATAATAGTGAAACAAGGGCAATATATGCTATGTTATTACTGAAAGGACTTGTAAATTCAGTTATGCAATAAATCATTCAGTCCTTCAAAATATTAAAATATGTAAAGGTGTCTTTCTAATCACTCTGTGAATTATGTGTTATGCTTAAAGAAGGAATCTGAAAAAGAAAGTCAGAGAGTCCTTGCAACAGCAGGTCTTTATAAATATCACATGACCATGGCCCAAAATACATGATGGAGTACTTCTTCCACTCTACAATAGCTGAAGTTTCTCTTTAATGCCCAAATGATCTAGCTCAACTCAGAAAAGAATAACCTGTTTCATTTTGCTTTGACAGTCAAAACTTGAAAATTAGAAAAATCAAAACAGAAAGAACATACATTCCTCCTAAAATTTTCCATCTCCCATTATATCTACTTTCATCTTCCTTTAAAACCTCAATTTGATCTGCAAAGGAGATAAAAGCAAAAGAATATTCACATCAGCATGATGCAAACCTTCATTGCAAAATGCCCATATGATCTTGAATTTACCATTGAAAAAACCAATATAATTCTGGGATCAGAATCCAGATTTCATTCACCATATCATTCTTATATGTCCATTATACCAACTCTGACAAAGGTTTTAGAGCTACAGCTTCGGTATCTGTCCTTCCAAAGAACAAAGCATCAAATAGTATTACCATTGTTTCAATTTGGACATCCCTAATCCATCCTAAAGCTAGCAACATTGCCATAAATCCAGATGAAAGTCTATTCATGAAATAATGGACAGGTTTACAGTGAACTGTTGTCAGTATGTAGATGATAACAAGTTATACATCTACTTTTTGGGTCAGAAAAGAAAGATAAGGGCTATTCTCACTCAGTACTTGGAGGATCTAACAATGAGGCAAATCAAGTTGAAATTGAATCTCAGCAACATAATTTTCCTTTTTGTTAAAAAACATTTTTAATTATTGTCATGTCTGTTGGGTCTGGAAGAGGTTACACTCTCCCAAGAGGCAGGTTTGGGATTACATATTAAATTTAATCACCAGATGTCAGCAGAAATAGGAACTTATGTCAATGTAGGGAATCTTAATTGACTTTAGATAAAGTCACACTCCTCCAAAGAAGCAGTACTGAAATTCACATATTCATCTGGTTCACCGGGTGTCTGTAAATATGGGACATAGTGTCAGTTTTCCATTATTTTTATAATGTGGAGATTTTGGAACAGTCATTCAAGCTCTCATGACTTAGGGTTGCTTTGGAAAGCTAGACAGAAACAATAATTTGTGTAGAATGAAAGAGCCCATTTGCCAGTGGATGAGAATAACTTCAGCTATGTCACATTTGTGTTGGCATTATATTGGATATCAAAATGTCTTTGAGAAAAATCCAAATTTTGAAATTCTTATAGGATTTGAATCCTGTCTGCTTCTTGGAACAGAATCTTCCCATACCATATAATCAACCTGAGAAAGGAAACTTTGATTCCTTTTCTAGAAATTTGTGGCTATTTCTACTCCTTAGAGCAGTTTGTCCCTCCAAATCTCCACATTTGTTTTCAAGAAATTTCTGATTGCTTTTCCATCCCAATTCTGAGGCTTAAAGTGTTTTTTGTAGGGTAGTTTTTCTTTTTAAAAATAATCTTCTGAAAATGTATCATTAATTTTATTTTTAAATATATTTCTAATTATTAATTCAGCAAATTATTTTGCTACAGTATGTCACTTGATTGTTGACAATGCGTTTAGTACAACCTGTTAGATACTGATGAATTGGGTAATATGCAGTCCATAAATAAATAAATATTGTGTCCAGTTCAAAGTAGCCCTCTAGTGGTTGTATGTAATTTTTCAATCTGGTAGATTAGTGCTACACAAAATAAGACTTTCTGCAATATGCATGATTGTATGAGCAAGAACAACAACAACAAAACTTGGTCTTACAGAACTAGTATCCATACCCCAAAAGCAGCCTATCAGGTAATCATTGTTCCTAGAAACCAACTGAATAATAAATGATAATTTTAAACATGTATATGATATTGGTTGATAGCATCTAGGCTATCAACGATTAATAGCCTATATGCTGCATGAACAATTGAAGCTTATGTATGCTGTTCAAGTGTAATGTTTTGTAGCAATCTAGCTATGGTGGGCAAATAAGGCCAGAACTGATTAGTTACTTCACTACAGCTAACTGAAAGACCACAGATATCTAAAAATCAAAGTGCACGTGGTCTTTTATGAAGCTCAACTCTTTCCAGAACAGAATGCTTCTAAATCCAAATTTGAATTTTTTAATGATCATCTGCACTTTCATTTAACCTAGGTTTAATTTCAAATTTGTCCTTCTCATCCAGTATGTTAGATAAACTCAAGAATATCACTCTCTATTTTGAACTTAGGTAATTAGGAGAAATAGAATTCTTAATTGAGTGAAGAACGATAATTATCCCTATTACTCTTCTCAGAATAAATTTCAAAGAATGTGTGGAACAACGGATTCCAGGCAAATTTAGTTAGAAACAGTATTACTTTGCTTTTTGCCCTAGAAGGCTATTGGATGTTTTTAGGCCAGTCACTTTAACTCACCTCCAACAACCTGACAGGGAAGTTTCTGTCAGGGAAGAAAAAAACACTATGGCTACCATATTAAGCTCATGAATGAAAATTAAGATATAAAACAAATACATAAATACCCCAATAATGCAGCAATATGGGAAAGAAACATCATAGCCCATGCCTCTAATTTCATATTAAGTTCAAGGTTAAATACTTTTAAATATAGTATTTTAAAACATTAGCTTAATATTTATGAGAAATAAAAAGGAAAATAAATGTGGTTCTCAAATGAAAGTGGGAATAGATTAATTAAAAATCTGTTCATTCCTCCAGTTTGAAACAACTTTGTCTTGTCAGTGTTTCAAATAAAAGAAGAAAAAGAAGGAAAAGTAATGCTATGAGTTATAGATTCTGCTAATTAAAAAGTAAATACATGTCCAGTTGATTAGTTCCCAGGGCATCAATAATTCTCTAAAGATGTTTGCAGATTATTGATTTTGGTGATATCATGTTTATAAATGCCAGGAAAAGCAGTATTTCAATATATGCTGAAATTAAACAACAATAATAATAAAAAAACAAGGATGTAAATGTAAAATAATTTCAGAACTGCTAGGGTTTTACTTCCTTCATTCATGCATACTTTTGTATTTCCTTCCTAGCCTAATGACTTGGCAAAATAATATTAAAAAGAAACAAATTAAGTGATTTGTGGAGAGTGCATAATAAAAATATACTTTGCCAACACAAAAGTATGTGTTCTTCCAAAGTTAAAAAGAATCCAGTTAGAAACAACTGCAAACTTAAGAAAAAAACCTTATTTTTCTATTTTATTTGCATATGTGATTAAATTAAAATATTTAACAAACCGCCATACAACAATGCAATTTAGTGTAACAAATATTCCTATAACACAGATACCAACTACAAAGAAACAAAAAAACCTAAAATAATCACAAAGCATCTTGAAAAATTGGACATTATAAATGCTAGTAACTCATAGCACTATCTAGGAATAACTTTAGTGATATAAAGTTGTGTGTGTGTGTGTACTAAGTATATAACACTATACATTGTAAGTAGATGGAGTGATGAATTTTTTATATGATCCACAAACCGTAACCCTAACCCTAATCCTAACCCACTTTTTCCATACGTTCAGTTATTTGATTTCTCTACTGATGTCTGTGTTCAGTTACTATTTTATTTGCAGGGATATTTTGCATTTCCCAGAAAGAATCCATGAGTAGACAATTAGTTTTATTTCTATTCATTTTATGTATCTATGGGCTTAGCATACTGCTCTTTTGTTTCATCATCACAAACAATGATGTGGGAATGCAGGTGTGAAAATAGAAGGTAAATATTATAAAATTTGTTCTAGCAAACGTGAAGATAATAAAAGGAAGTTTACTTCCTGCAAGAACACTGGAGTATTCCAGTATTTAATGCTCTTAGTTATTTGTTAATCTGGAAAAAGAGTTATTGTAGCAACTTTTTCAGGTTTCTGAACTGTCATGTGGTCATCCTCAGAAGAACTTAAAAAAGGGAAGGGGCTTCTTTGAAAGAAGATAATTCTATTATAAGTGCACAAAGATCTTAAACCTGGATTGTATAGCATAGAGCAATTTGTTTTTAGTCTTTGAGAAGAAACAAAGACTGCAAAATGTCCTGTGAAATCAAACATTAGAATAAATATAAATTTTGAAATTTCACACATTGATACATTTCATCTCATGTCACCTCTGAAATGAAACATTATTAAATTGTCACAACCCATTTCCAAACCATCATGATTTTCACTCCCCCAAACTCAGTAATAGTTTGAAAGGGATCCATGATTCTTATTTCTTCTTTGCCTTGAAATGATACAAGAATCAAAAAAGTCTTGCTCCAAACTGTCAATTTCATCCTGTAATCCACAGAGAAAGAAAAAGAA
>NW_015388804.1:59457-68349 GCF_001527695.2 Protobothrops mucrosquamatus
CTCCTCCTCCTCCTCCTCCTCCTCCTCCTCCTCCATTAAAACAATGAGTATTTCATACATATATAAGATACAGTAAGTCAGACATGTCAAACTCGCGACGTCACGTGATGTCATGCAATGTATCGGGACTCTTTTGCTATTGCCGGCAATGGAGTGGGTGCGGTTTCCGTGTGACACGTCCGGCCCATGGGCTGGCAGTTTGACACCCCTGCAGTAAGTGAATGTGAACAAAATGTGAAATAAAAAGAATAAAAGTGAGCATTTTAGTGTTTAGAAAGAATTAACCCACAAATAAGTCATTGTATCATATTTTAATTGGGCCAGCATTCATGCTTGCTACACTAACTTTTGTGAGCTATGGTTGGTTGCCAGATTCAATCAAAAGCCTTGTAAACCCATCTCTCATTTATATGCTACCTCTTTCTTTTCAGCTGATATTTTTCTGCCAAGAAAAAGTAGCAGGCCACTAGGGAGCAGCAAAAATGAATAGAGGAACTTGTAGCAGGTGATACATACCACTTGTGCTTGCTTATCTTAGAGCTGTTCAAACAAGCTACAACTGAATTATTCTTGCATTGCACAATACCAAGTCTAAGCTGGAGAAGAAAGACACTGGCTCTTGCACTGAGCCTATTATACAGGATTATTATTGTTACTGTCAATGGATATGAACAACACTATTACTGAAAAGAAGTTTAGGGGAATCTACATGGAACGAGAACCAGGTGGCTTGTTTGAACAAAAATAATTCCCATATTATTTCCATATGCCAAGAATAATAAAAAACCACTAATTTCTTTACTAATAAGAAGTGATGTAGCTACACAATCATATTTTCTGTGTACCTTTCTTTTTGTTTTATTGTGTTATCTTCAACATGAAAGGGTCCAGCCACATAAACCGGAAAATGTAATCTCTGAATATGGATAAGAATGTCAATATGGTGTTTTCTAAATGAATTTTCTCAATTTTATTTTTATACTGATTGAATTAAACATTACAATTAGAAAAAATAAAAAAACACAAAATGAGAAAAAGAATCAGGGAAGAGAAAAAAGGGAAAAGATGAGAGTGTAGAAATTAAAAAATAGAAAAGAAAACTAGAAAAGTAATAAAAATAATATAGTAAGAAAAAGAATAGAAATGTATAAATTACTTTCCCTTCATCAGGAAAAAATTAATAATTTATCACCTCTTAAAATAAAGTACCTTTTCTTCCCATATACCATCTCTTACCTATAAACAAATCCTTGAACCTTGTCATTCAATCCTAATGAGCAAAAGAGTTAAGGGTTACCATAAATAACAATATATCTTTTTTAACCTTGATCAAATAAACCAACTTTAAATGCCTACCTTTAGTTTTAATAGACTTGATCTTTAATTTCTTCAAATAATGTTCTAGAACTTTCTTTTCAGTTTTTCTTTGTCCTGTCTCACAAAATTCTTCAATACCTATTGTCTTTTTAATAAATCTAAAATAGGATAATCATCCAAATCACTCTTCTGATTTGTATCTCCAGTATAGAATCTTTTTCTGTATCATTCTTAAAGTCGGTAATTTTTAAATTCACTTACAGATCAATCTCAATCTTGTCTGGTATAACTTGCTCCTTTTCCATAACATTTATCTATGTGATATATTATCATAAAAGCAAACACTCTTAAAATTAAGAGTGGCCCATTGTTCACAAATATCCTTCAACTCATCCAATATTAGGTGTTTTGGTCCATTCTGCATTAATAAGTCAAATTTAAATATGCCTCTCTTTTAATTGTAATCTTTAGTTCCTTCTAGTGGCCAAAGAACCATACTGTCTGTCTGTCTGTCCATCCATCCGTCCATCCATGCATCCATCCATCATTTATCTTTTTTAAAATTTAAGCATTTCTCTATGGAAAGAATCCTTATAGTTAATTCAAACCCATAGCCTATTTTTAACTTTTCAAAATCAGCACTCTTATCTTTCTAATCCCACCTCAATGTAGCCATCTGTAGTTCTCCATTTTTTTCCTTGCAAATCCTATTTTTTTCCTTGCAAATCCTATTTTTTTCCATTTTACTGATAGGATAAAATGTGGTATTCTAATCCATTAGTTAGGTTTATTACCTGTGTCCATGGAACTAATAAAGGATGTATATCCACTCTCATATTTAATTTTACTTTTAAATCTTTGAGCTGCTTTATCAGAAAATTGAAAGACATTGTGACTATTAGAGTAGCTGGAACTGAGTAGTAATTGTTATTATATGTTGTTACTATTTTGTGTCATTGATATTTATTTGTACTCATTACAAAATTTTTAGATAAAACATAACAGTGTGGTAATTTTTTTGTCTATTCATGATTTCCATAGAATCTAAGGGTTTTTTATGTTGTGTAAATTGTTAAATAATAATTATTTCAGAAATAATTTCCACATTTATAGAGATAAATATTTTAGGTATCTATTTCTTTTCTCTCTCTTTTTAAATATTGTTAAGTACATTTAAGTATTATTATTCTTCCTTTATCAGTATTATTATTTAGTTTTCTTTTTGTGGAGGGTGATAGAGACTAATTGGAGTATGCAAAATGTTTTTGGCAACAATTTCAATTATTTTCTTCATCTATGACATTTTACAGATAGAAAAGATCTAGTTTCCATTTTCATCCATATAAGAGTATGCAAGTGGCATTCAGCTAAAGCATAGAAATATCTGCCTCTTCACTCCCACATCTGATTTCAGAAGAATGTGGAATGTATAGCAAATTGATTTATGGCCTAATTCTCCATTTGGTGATTACCTATATCCCTGCCTGTAATAATAATACTTCTCCTACTATGCTAGTATACCTTCGTTAAGTTATTGTTAACTGTGCAGTTATTACTATATTCCCCAAGGAGTTAATCAAGGGCTTTAATTAAAACTCAACTAGCTCACGCTTACTGATGGCAGAACATATTGTTGTTGGATTTCCCCCCCCCTTTTTTTCTCTGGACATCTGTGCAAGGTAGACTAATGACATACCACATTATCTTTCTTTATTTCTGCATGAAGGTCTCTATGCTGACTTATATCTGTTACTGCTGAATCACTCAGGAACCCACATATTTTCATCATGCTGCATCTGCCTAATTCTGTTTTTGCTTGCTAGCCATTTTTCTTCCTTTCCCTTTTCTAAGTCCAATAGCAGGTCTCTTCCTAATAAGCTTTTAGTCCAGTTCCTCTCCCTGCCATCAGGGAAAAATATTGCATGGAGGGAAAATGTTTTCTCTTAGATTTTTTCCTATTTCCAGTTATCACCTGCAAATAGTTTGTGTATGTGAGAAACCACATGACCTACAGGTTTTCTGCATTCCAGTCTTCAGCTTCAGCTTTCCTTTGTATGAAGTAATTTGGTCACAGTAATGGTCTGATGTTCTCTCTAGACCATGTTTATCCTGGTCTCTGAAAGATTTATTATTGTGCTTCTTTATTTATCATTGAGTAGTAAACTAAACACCCACCAAAATTTTCCCACAAATTTAACTATTTTTCTTGTCATTTGGGGCTAGAAGGGAAGAGTAGTAGAATACTTGTCAATTCTAACTGGTGAGAGAGTTGAGGAGTCCACTGTTTCTTGTTTCCTCCAGGAATTTAAAATACTCATCAATGACCCATGGAAAGAAGGTATTCCTTTCATAATGACCAGTAGTTAATTGGAGTAAAAGTCTTTTCCTATAGTTAAATGAAACAAAGAGATCCAGCTTGGTGTAGTGTTAAGACATCAGGCTAGAAACTGTGATATCCTTAATTTTAGCCCAGTTTTAGGAATAAACGTTACTCAATGAACTCGTGCCAATTGCTTTGTAAAATCTTAGTTGTAAAATCTTAACAAGAAAACTACACGGACTAGTCCAGATAGTCACCAGGAGTCAAGATGGAATAATTGAGGAAGGGAAGGGAAGAGAAGGGAAGAAAGGGAAGGGAAGGGAAGGGAGAAAAAATTTACAATGCTTACTGCCAGCTTTCCACAAGGAAATTCAATTGGGAAGCCAACAGGAAGTTGGAAGTCACTCCCACTTCTACTGTCAAGTGTGAAGAATCAAATGTTAAGTTCTAGTTAAGAAGATTTATTGGTCATGTCTATACACAAGAACTTAGTAAACTAATAGTCAGCACTAAATTGGCACTAGATAAGAGTTAGTAGAATTCAAAAGTGGGGCCTGGACTTGGATCACTTGAATCACAATCAACTAATTCTCTCTTGACTCTACCTTTCTTGTCCTACATCTTCTGATTTTTTTTTTGGCTTCGTCATTCTGTTATTCTCCCTAGGTAAATAAATATACATGAAATGACAACCTAATGGATCATGGGTTGTCTTACTGTATATTACTTAGAAGACAGAACATAGAACAACAGAGTTGGAAGAGATCTTGGAGGGCATCTAGTCCAACTTCTGCTTGAACAGGAGAGTCTATACCATTTCAGATAAATGGCTGTCCAGTCTCTTCTTGAAAGCCTCCAGTGATGGGGCACACAACTTCTGAAGGCAAGCCATTCCATTGATTGATTATTCTCACTGCTATGAAATTTCTTCTTAATTCTAGGTTACTTCTTTCCTTGATTAGTTTCTATCTATTCATTCTTGTCTTTCCTTCTAGTGCTTAATACTTAATTCTTGTTCACTGTCGAAGTTTTAGAGGATACTGGATTTTCCCCCTTTTTTTCTTTTTCCCCTGCTAACCATCTAGTCATTATTGTAAACTGTTTGTGTGTTTTCATTTCCTGACATGAAAACACCATACAGGAAGAATTCCCTTATGTTACTTTTTCACTGGATTTAATTGAAGCACTAGAACCTAGATGATACAGATCTCCAAAGAGGTAATAATCAGTGAAACTTATTGATTTGGGGACTTCCAGTTTTGCAAAGTAGTGCACTGCTGAGGGACTGTGGACCTCCACTCCCCATGGCTGGTTTTGCCCGGCCAGGGGACCCTAAATAGGTCTAAGTTGCCCCAGAGAGGCAACGAAGAAGCAGGGGCCCTCATGGATCACAGAAGGATGGCGGTCAATCTGTTTGATCTAGGGGAAGCCCTCCAACCCCGCGGGAGAAAGGCTAGCTGCACATCAGTGACTAGCCCAAGCTACCAGAAGCCGAAGTCCAAAAGCACTAACTACAACAACTGTGAACAGCGTGCTTGGAACTGGGCAAGAATATTGATCTTCTGTCTTCTATTTTGTAACTGATTTTCTGGAAAGTATCCCCAAAAAGCAAAAAATCCTCCAAAAGTGAGAAGGGGGGAGATTGCACCACCACCCTTCCATAGACGGAAGCAATGATTAAATTTTTTATGGGGTACATAAATATATTGAAATGAAGTTAATAATACTATAGTCTGGATAAATCTGAATATTATGAAAACCGTTAAGAGTTCACATCTGAAAGAGTACTGATGAACTTATAAAAAATAATTATTTGTCTTAAAAGTTGGAAAATAAATTGCTACTGACATCTAGTGGAGGATTAGAGCATAGAACAACAGCTGCATTGACTCAGAAATTGGCAAGATGCCCAGAAATAAAGAACAACTTGTTCCTTTGAACCTCAGTCACTTCTAGCCAAATAGAGAACAGCTGGGAACAGAGAAAAGAAAATACACAGGACAACCTACTACAGTTTGAGAACTATACTTGTTTTTAAAATTACTGACCTTCTGGGATTATAAACACTTACTGAGTGGTGAACTCTAAGCTCAAGAATTGTCTGCAGAGAAAGAAAAACTTTGACTTTTGGCTAATCTTCTAGGGGGAATTTACTGGATGGCTAAACATTCTTGATTGCAATTTTGGCTGACTGATAATTGTAAGACCCCTGAATAGAAGAACTGTTATAAAATACTGCTTTTGGTAGTGCTTTGGATTATAAAAACCATATATAAAGATAAGAATTACATAAGATTTGGTTGTTTGGATTTTAAGATTGGCTGGTTGAACAAGGCTAATCATAGAGACTATGGTACTGGTGAAAGAATATCTGGAGGGGGGGGAGATAAAATGGATGTTGCATACCTATCTAAAAGTGGCAGGAAACCACACCTAATATTTCCTTTTGAAGGCCCCAGCTTAGAATATCGGTTGAACACACTGATTTGGAAAGTTACTTGGCAAAAGAAGAAGGCTAGAGTTAGATTCAAG
Source organism: Protobothrops mucrosquamatus (assembly GCF_001527695.2). NCBI lineage: Eukaryota > Metazoa > Chordata > Lepidosauria > Squamata > Viperidae > Protobothrops > Protobothrops mucrosquamatus. The sequence goes on from NW_015388804.1 coordinate 65,627, forward strand.
AGATTTTATTCGACTTACCAAATGGAGTACTATATGATTAAGCACTTGTTTGAATATGGTTAAAAGAATAGATAAATTATGGATATAAAGGTGTCCTACAGTAAGAGGGACAAGATATACAAGTAGTATAGTATTTTTTATAATACATGAAATATAAAGATATTGGGATGGTGTATGTGAATGGAAAGTTCGGATATTTAAAGGTAATTAACTTTGAGAAAATTATGATTGATAAGAATGGTTTGAATACAAAGGGGAAATTAAGCTTAAATAAGAATATTAAAAACAGGACATATAGTGACTTAACAAGATGACTTCTATAAATACAATTAAAACATAAGCTGATCAGAAAAGATGTTATAAGCTGATGTTACTGTTATTTGTACAAACACAAGAAAAATATTTATATCCAACTTTGTATGTATGAAAAATATTAAGAACTATATTTGTTTAATGTTGACAAAAGGAAAATACTACTGGAAGAAGAGAAGATCAAAGCAATATATCAATATATTGATTATGGAACTATAGAATTTAATTATTATTGATTGTTTTTTAAATATATGAACCCAGACAACACACTGTTTACCAAGTACTAAAGATTATTATTGTAAAAAATCAATAACATATATTTTAAAAAAAGAAATTTATTGATTTGGAAAATTTATAATTTTGAGAAAAGTAGACAGAAAGAGAAGGAAAATGTATAGCAATAGAATGGATAGATTTAAATACAGCAAAGTTCAGTGCACTCTTGGAAAACCTGAAGAGCCACATTGAGGAAAGAGCCTGTCTATTTCTAGAAGTTGACACTCACTGAATTGCACACAAAAAATCAATCATTAAACACAATTGATATCTATATTTTGACTTCAAATGTTTAAGACTCCTATGTCTTCATAATGGCCCACTGAAACTACTTGTTATAATGTTGGTTGTATCAAGTAAGCTTGTTTACTGCTTCTTTTTGCTATTACTTACTTTTAACATACTAAAATGAAAGAGTACAGATATTTCTTTTTGTTCCATTATTCTAAAATTATTGTTCTATTATTGTTAAAAATTGCATAAAATTTTCAATGTGCCATAAAATATTGTACCCTTTACAGTGGTAATATGGCAATATATTAACACTTTAAAATGATAGCTTAGTAGTCTTGCCAATTTGAAGGCATTTTGAATGAACATTTCCTGACAAGCAAAGAGGTATTGCTCTTGTTCATGTAGTTCATCCTCAAGAAATGTCTAAGCTTTCCTTTAAATAGTTCTTTGAAAAACAGGAATTAGTGTACAATGGCAGTGAGGGTGTTGTTTTAATAATGTTTTATTGCTTGTGTGACACCTAGAAACACTGTATAATAATAGTAGTAAAGTTGGAAGGAACCTTGAAGGTCATCTAGTCCAACCCCCTGCTCAGGCAGGAAACCCTATACCATTTCGGACAAATGGCTGTCCAGTCTCTTCTTAAAAACTTCCAGTGTTGGAGCATTCACCGCTTCTGGAGGCAGGTTGTTCCACTGGTTAATTGTTCTCACTGTCAGGAAGTTTCTCCTTAGTTCTANAATAGCTTGACTCCCTCTTCTTTATGGCAACCCCTGAGATATTGGAACACTGCTATCATGTCCCCCCTCGTCCTTCTCTTCATTAAACTAGACATACCCAATTCCAGCAGCCGTTCCTTATATGCTTTAGCCTCCAGTCCCCTAATCATCTTTGTTGCTCTTCTCTGTACTCTTTCCAAAGTCTCAACATCTTTTTTACTACCATCTGCACATTTTGTATGAGCCATAGAAGTTCTGAAAATAAATAAATAAAGCATATGCAGAGCTGGTGTATCAGTTGATTGACAGGAAATCTGCAGAGAAGATGATGACCACAGTGAGGAGAAAAACCTGAACCACTCGAAGATCTGAATGACTGAAGAAGGTCTATCTATGTGATCACTAAGAGTCAACAGTGAATCTGTCAAAAATATTTTCCTTATGTTCTTTTGCTTATTCGTGTGAATCTGAATGAGACATGATTTATGCATTTTTAATTTGATTTACTTGGCCATGTACTTTGAAATATTTTGATTTTGCAAGTCATCTGTAGAAATATATTTTCATTTTGCCTCAACAAATATGTTTGTATAATATTAAAGCCAACACTACTTGTCAAAGATAATTACTTTAGGGCTTGTTAAATATAATGACCTTGCAACAACAAAACATATGTAATGGCTAATATCTAGATTTTAATAGTGCAATGAATTACATTTCCATTATTCATAGGACAACCACCAGTAAAAAAGGATGTCAGGATCAAGAAAGAAGACATATTTCTAAATTATGAGCATCTTAAACAAATACATGCAGATACATACTTGTACCTTTAGTAAAGTCACTTGAATAGCCATAAATCCAGCAAAACAACATCAAAAATTTTAGAAGAGAAAAAAATATCTTCACTTTTTATCACTATATTGAATATTTTATTATGTCTCCAGTTTATTGGACTTGTTCAAAAATATCAATATCTTCTTTTAGAATTAGTTCTGAAAATGAAGATTTTAACTTACAAAATGGATAGAATAATTGTTAAAATACCATAGGAGTCCTATTGAAATCTGTTTGATTTCATTTGACAGGGTTTTGTAATTGTTTTCTTTTACTACCATCTGCACATTTTGTACTGTTCTGTAGACAATTGCTTATATATTGTCCATGTATTGTAGGAAAAAA
>NW_015388804.1:70467-81865 GCF_001527695.2 Protobothrops mucrosquamatus
TGATATATTGTGGTATTATTGCATTTAGGGAGTTAAAAGTAATTACCAGAACTTTGGTTTGGGCTTGAAGACTACTGGTAGCCCATATAATTATATTAATACAGTTCTCATTCTACATAGATGATGTTGTCCTGTCAGCATTCTGGCTGACACATGCAGTTCTGCACAGAGTGTATACTTTAGAAAAACATGTTCTACAGTTTCAAATTCATCATAGCACAAGGCCATTGCCTAAGTTCTACATGGATTCTGTTACAACTGCCATACATGATTGCTTAAAGAAGACACTGAAAAAGGTCAGCATTAATATGGTGCAAGATCACTTATATAAATAGTAAGCAGGTTGCTACTCCCTGGATTCATAGAACAGGTTCCCTAGCACCTGGGGGCTGCTAATAAGCAGCACTAAAGTTCAACACCTTTTACTCTTTGTGTTTCATAGTTTGGTTGAAACTTATTTTAGGAAGGAATCAGAAGACATGACAAGGTAAAACAATTTTCTAGTTACTGCTATATACTATCTTCTACTATGCATAGAAGTTAAACAACATGGAGAAAACACCATGTCCTACAGGAAGCCACATTGGACCTCTCAAAGATTTGAATGTTGCCAATCAGAGAAAAGAATCATTATACAATAGTGCCTTCCTGTCAGACTGAAAATATAACTAGATGAGCTAAATCTACTTTATCGTAAGTGTACATTAACAGAGGTTTACAAGTGTAAAAGTACAAACATTCCACCCACCATTTTTAACTTCTAAACCCAACAGGGCAGGTTGTTTGTAAATAATTAATGGTAAAGGTAAAGTCTTTATCATTAATAAAATATCTAAATGTTAAAATATTGTGGGCTTTTGCCTTTTTTATCTGATGGTTTCCTGAGCAGCACCTTTCTCTGCTTTTCTCAATGTTACCCATGCATTCTCTTACATGTCTTCAACTCCTTGCTCCTAGAATTGTTTCTGTATAATGACTGGGCCTTCTATCTCAATGACTGGAAAATATTGAAAAATCAATTCTTCTAGGTATTTCCTATAAAGGGAAATTTGAAGATGTGGTAACAATTATTAAATACATCTGGGCCCATATTTAGCTTACAAAGGGTTAATAACTTCCTGGATCCAATAATTCATACTGCACTTGATCATACCATGAAGCTAGGATATTCATGGATCAAACCAATATTTAAGCGAATTCTAACTTTACCAATAATTCTATCAATTTCTTAGTACTCCATTAGCATAAAATAAACCTACATCTCACCCATACCAAAAGGCTCTGTCCAACTAGCATCTAACCCAGAATGCATATTTTATTCACCAAGTAACCCACAAATTCATCCAATGTGACTGTAAGAGGTTTGACCTAGCCATACTTTCTCAATAGGGTAGGAATAACCTCAACAGGTCCAATGGATGGAAATCTACAGATGCAGTGTTTGGAAAATAATTGTTACTTTGCCACTCTTATTGTTGCTATTTAGGTTCAAATATAACTATAATTAATTTTGTGGATAGGACTTTTTCTTTTCTTTTTAAATATACATACATACATACATACATAAATACATTCCAATTAGTGGTTGATAGAGATAATTCTAATCAGTCCTCTGCTCTCGTGAAATTTAGTTGTTTTTAATCAGCAACTTAATAAGGAAATGATTTGACCATGGCAAAAAAACTAGTTTTAATATTCTTCCCATCTAACATTCCCATCTAACCTTTTACGAGTAAAGAATAGGTTGAATGTAGTGTTCAGTCTAGGTCAGATCCATTATTATTCATGGATTGCTATGAAAACCGTGAATTTGAGAGTTACATCAGACACTTTAACTGGAGACAGATATTCAATTCATCAGAGAACAAGAGTCTCAGCAACTTCAACACTTTAGAGTTAGATGAGACTATAGAATTGGCAGAGGCTTACTGCCAGGCAGGTAAGTGGGCTGATACATAATAGCACCAGCTTTTCTTTTCCAGAAGAGCCTCTACTCTTCATTTTTTCTCTCAAGAACTGCATCTTTTCAGAAGTTCAAGATCAATGCTATATACTTTGGGTGCCTAGATAAACAACTTCAGGGTGAGTAGGATTTATATTATTATAATGTCAGACTGAATATGAGAAACAATTACTTGCTGCAATTTAGGCTCAAGATCATACGGACAGTCAGACAGACATAGATTTCTATATGAATGGTTTCTAACTTCTAAACCTTGATAATCTAAAAGAAATTCTGGAAAATTCTCCAAAATGTTGCATATTATATGTCATTGTCTTTTTTTTATGATGAATGGAGACACAAGTATCCTTTTGAGAAAGAATATATTTATTATTATGTCTTCATAGCAATTACTTAAGAATAAGTATGCTGGATGTCTCTCTCATTGTTAACTAAATATATAGATCATAATCCAATAATTGTAAAATAACACAGAGGAACCTCTAGTCCAAAAAGATGGAGACTTAATACTTCATTATTAACAGAAAAAATATTAAACTGAAGTGCTAACATGAACTAAAGACCTTCTTCCAATCCTGTTTAATTCCTGATATTCTTTTCTCTACAGCAGGGGTGTCAAACTGCCGGCCCGCGGGCTAGACACGTCACCAGGAAACTGCACACACCCCATTGCCGGCAATGGGTAAAAAGCTCCGATATGTCACACAACGTCACGTGACATTGTGAGTTTGATATGTCTGCTCTACAGTATGTGATTCTTTCCATATTTTAGAGGATTGCTTATTGTTCTGCCATAAATGGAAAGTCATAAAAAACAAAATGACAAATTGATGAATGAATTCAAGCAAATAGATTGAAAAATAAGCAGGATTCAAAACAAAAGATTAATGTGATCCCCAATTAGCTGGACTTAATAGAAATAGATGGAACATACAGGAAGATGAACTTTGCTAACAAAAATGTTTTGAAAAGGGAAATAAAATAGACAAATTATTGAGTTATCAACTACAACAGAGTCATTAGTTGGGATAGAAATAAGATCAATAAAACAATGGACATGATGAATCAATTTGTTATTTTTTTAAGATAATCAGTAAGCAGATAAGGAAAAGATTGAATAGATTAAAGATTATATATAATACTGATTGCAAAGTTTATAGTTCAGCAAAATAAAATTCTCAATAAATTAATCACAAAAAAATGAAGAAAGTGATACAGAAATTAAAATTGAATAAATCCCAAGTAAAACCACTCTGAAATTTTTCTGGAAATGATGATTAATCATTAATCTAAATATTGAATATAATTCAAAACCATCAAGTCCTTCCTTCATGCAACTAACCATATATGGTTTATCAAAAATCAACTATCAAGGTAAGATTTTAGAAAACTTAGAAGGCTGAATTGGATTGGAAGTACCAAATTTCAAATTATATCACCAAACTCATTGTTTAACTTGGATTACAGGTACTGTAAGTTTCTATCATGTTTTCCTGTATTGGTTATATCAAGGGACTAGGACTTCCAGATATGTTTGCATAACAAGTTTTGTTTCTATAGAAATAGAAAATATAGCCTATGACAGACCATCTATATTCAGCATATTAAAAGAATGGGATATACAGAAAAGTAATTAGACATTTTTTGCATAGATATTAAATATCTTCTTTCATTAAAGTGAATGTACAAAGAAATTTAGTGGACAGATAATAATTCTTATAGGCTACAAGTTCTAATTATTAATAAAGGCAAACCTTTTGAGATTCTTTTTTTCAAAACAGCCAGAATAATATCACTAATTTAAATATCTCCAAATAAACAGTAGAGGTTGTTTTTTTTTTAAAGGTGACAGTAGACTGAACAATTGAAAATATAAAAATCTAGTAAAAATTCTTTTTTCATATTTGTGGTATTTTCTGTGTACTTCAATAATTCTGTAAAATGATTTATAATACAATAAAACAAATGCTTAAGGTTCACTTATTTTTGGACCTGTTATTTTTCTTTCAAATATTATGAAATCTAATATCTTGGCAAAATAGCAGTATCAAATAGAATATATATCCAGAATAATACAATAATTCAGAATATCCCTACAGTAACCCACCCACATATTATGTCCCATTAACTCTTTACTGACTCTTAGTAACCACATACATAGAGCTTCTCCATGATGATCTGATCCTAACTGGTCTTTCAAATCTTCTAACAAAGCAAACATTGCTAGTATAATTAACCTTGCTTCTGGTTTTCCCCCTTCTTCTCTTTCCTTCTACCATTCATTCCATATTTCCCAACATTAGAGCCTTCTCCAAAGGACTAGACACACAGAGATACACACAGAAACACATAGACACCCAGACAAAAAGAATTACAGCTGCTAAAATATTCTGTACCTCAGATGAAATTATGTATAATCCCTTCTATAAAAGAATGGTAAAATAATTGGATAATTTTACATATGAACTTGTATAAAATTTAGGTTTCTTCTAATGTAGAGTTTAAACATTTAAATTTTGTCCATAAATTGCTAAATAAGGATAGATTTTTTCCCCAGACTAAATAGAAATTATTATACAGTAATATTTCATCTGTATTCATAACTTCCGTTATAGTGGTTATTTATAATTAGTTATTACTATCTTTATTTTAATAATGACATGAAGTTTTAAACTGACATGTTTTAATGTACAGAACTATACCAATTTCTACACTTTTTTATTTAAATACAATGCTTATAAATATGCTTCATTTTGCTTTTATTACTTTTCTTTTTAAAATAAAAAACATTTTTGATCAACAGTTCTGAATGTTCTTCACATAAATAAATCAACATTTTTCATTGTAGCCATTTTACTCCAAAGATGCATCACTTTTAACTAAACTGCTGCTTCCTGCTGCTCTCTATGATAGCAAAGATGAATTACATTCTGTTTCTCTGATAATGTTTCCAGGGGAGACGATATCAAAGATATACAAATGTTTCTCCTACAAAAAGAAAATATCTCTTCTTTTGGTTTTAGAAAAACTGTGATTTCAATAGAAAAGTTAGAAAAGATAACACCAATGAGTCCTTTTATCAATGTAACATAATGTGAAATAAGTGGAGCAAAAAAAAATATCCCTTGATTAAAATTGTAATGACAAAGTAAGCACTTTTCACATAACATTTGAATGGATTTAGGTAAAGTCTTATATCCCTCCCACCACCACATGACCATAATATTATAAGAGCAACTTCAAATAAGCCTGTTCATATTGATTTAGTGCCCAAGGATCCTTTGAAAATGTCACATATATTTGTACATCACAAATGAAAAATATTCCTAATTTTGTTCATAAGCTATCAGTTACAGTATTTTATTTTGGTGCACACATACCTACAAGCACACACAGACATATGCCTTAATAAGACCTGATAAATACCATTACAATCTACTGTAAGAAGACCAGCTTTGAAGAATCTCCAATACTAGTTCAAAGGGGATTGATGCTATAATACTATTTACCATGTTTTAATAAAACATTTGTTTCAAAATAATATTTCATCTGTAACAACAATGGGCAGGAAATTAATCATCTCTGTTTACATATACCTCCACAACATCATGGAATATAAGGACTTCAGTTGCTTTTCTCTATTGAAACTTCTCCACTTTGAATTCCAGCCAGGTCTCTGCAAAAACACCTCAGAATTGCTATGCTCCAGGCAAGGCTCAGAAAAGCTATAACATAAATTGCTGCTCGATGAATAGTTTTTTATAACAACTATTCAACAAATGAACCATGGCCAACTTGGTTGTGATGATGTGTACCTGTTCACATTTGAAAATGCAATTGTCAAATATTGAAAAATATTTACCTTAGTTTTTCAGAAATATCCAGTATATTTCTTAATTTACATTTTTATTCTCAAGAAAGAACTCTAGAAACACTATAAATAGGAAGAGACTTTAATAGCAAGAGTAGTTGAATATTTAATATTTGTTTACTTAACTCCAAATATGCTCATATTAAACACATATATATTGAATGTTTAAAAACAGAAAGAAGTTGATCTATAAATATTTAATTTAATCTTATGCTGCAGACTAGAAAATTTTCCTTTGGTTATTGTGGTTCAGTAGGTCATCCCAGATGATCCCCAAAGACTGCCCTTTCTCAGTTATTATCCCATCAATAAATAAGGCTTCTGCCAATTATTGTCCCATTAGTCTGTGGAGTATAATTAGCAAACTATTTGAAACTTCTCTGCTTAAAACTTTGCAATTGACTGGAGCCTGAAAAAAAATCCTCATAGCTGAACAGACAGGTCTAAAATGATCACTGATTGGTATTTCAACATATGGCTGAAAAATATAGTGCCAAGCCTACTGGGACTCTATAGACAACCTTAATTGATCTTAAATCTGACTTTAATATTATCCTGCATGATAAGAAGAAATTTATATAAGACTTTATTTTCTGATAGAGAAATTCTAAGCAAAAATAATATTCTTAAATTCCATTACAGTTTGGCGTGGTGGTTAAGGCACTGGGCTAAAACTGAAAAAGGTGACTGAAGGTCCCACCGTAGGTACAAACTACCAAAACTCTCTCAGCACTACCAAAAAAAGAGAAAACAACCTCTCTCAGCACTACAAAAAAAAAAAAGGCTATTTCTGAAATCTTGCCAAGAAAACTGTAGGGACTTGTCCAGGCAATCCAGGTAGTCACTGGAAGTCAACAATAACTCAAAGGCACAAAATAATAATAATCATCATCATCATAATCATCCTTGCAGTGCCCAGAATACTTAATGCAAAACATCTCTCGGAGTAAAGGGATGAAACAGGGATAAATATTGGGTCCTTTTTTATTGAGCTTCAATTTAAGCAATTTAGGTTCAATACTTTTCCTTCTTTCTTTTTGTTTTTGAAATGGTGTTAAGAAAGCTTTACAATCCTTCACAACATACTGCAAAGAAGAAAGTGTAAACTGCAATTGACACTACAAATTATTCTAAAGTTAATATTATGAAGCATTATAAAACACTCAAAAATGGCAATTAGTGGCTATTTTAGTCAATATGATTGAAGTGAGGTAATATCCATATTAAAGCATAATATTTTAGGTTTTAGGCTATGTGGAATTTGAATACCCAAACTTTTCAACCACAGAACATTGGCAAGGGTCAACATTTTCCATTTTAAGATTATCCAGTGAGAAGCAAATTATACTCTTACCAATCTGATATTTTCAGGGTAAAAGAATTGCCCGATTTCTTGACAGGGCACAGACAAATATGTATAAAGAGAAAGATCTTGAACACCTTCAAAAAGTGAAATCTAAATGCCTGAGGGTGATTTTTTTATTTTCCCAGTTGTGTTCCAAATTCTGTATTGAAAATCAAAGCTGGCTTTCTTGTTTAGATGTCTGACTCTAATAAAGCACACTGGGCACAACTGATATATTGTCCAGAAGGATTAGCCCACTTAACCTTGAATATTCAGCTTTAACCTAGGTGGATAACTTTATTGAAATAAAAATTAATGGGTTTCTCTGTCTTTTGTGGCATTCATCTTTTCGATGTGCAAAAGTCAAAGAAATGATAAAATGATATCTATGGGATATTGATAAACAAAATAATCTTAGTATAGTTCCTCATTGCTGAGCATTCAGAAATCCAACTAAAGTTGTTAGTCTAGGTCAGGGGTAGGCAACCTTGGCTCTTTTATGACTCGTGGACTTCAACTCCCAGAATTCCTGAGCCATGCTCAGGTTTCCAAGCTGAGCCATGCTGGCTCAGGAATTCTGGGAGTTGAAGTCCACAAGTCATAAAAGAGCCAAGGTTGCCTATCCCTGGCCTAGGTTCTTCTATTTTTATGATCTTCCATTGAGCACAGATGTGACTTTTTCCCATTTTTTTCCAATTTCATCTACTCAGGTATTTTTTTATTTTAAACGTTGAGCACCAGACCATTTTTGAATATTGCACAACAGGGCCCTTTCCTTGTTTCCAGCAATAACAAGGAAATTACCACAACTTTAAAGATTGTGAAGTTTTCCAAAACAATTTCAATTTCTTCTAATTCAATATATCTCATTAACATACTCTTAGAGCCTATCAAATCACTGTACTCATCCTAACATAGGTAGAAGGGGCAGTTTCCTCAAATACAATATACTGGACGACAGAAAACAGTGTTTAGCACAACACTGAAAGACATATGGCCTGTCATTTACCTTTTAACCTTTTCTGGTACTCATAAGCATGATGGAAAGTACTGTGCTATTGCTACTATATATGTAAGCATATATAAATGAAGGGCACTATCTTATCTTCATACCAGCTACTTTTTCCATGCCTTGTCAAGTCTCATTTTATGATATTCTTTTCCTATTGAATATTGATGTATGCATCATTTACAGCTTATTAATGCTAGCTATTCTTTGTGGTCAAGGTTAAATATGTCCTTAGAGATTCTGGTCAGTATATTTAAAAGCTTCATGCTTTTAATGTAGTCATTCACCCTCTGGGAGACTTTGAGCTACAAATCAAATAAGCAACAAACCTATAAATGTTAAACAACATTGAAAAAATTCTACAGTATTAAATTGTTCAATGTGTTCTTTCTTTTTTTCTTTCCTGAATATTATTTCTGAAGATACTCTACTAGAGTGGCTGAAGCACTTAACTTAAGGCAGCACTTTACCAGAGCACAATGTTACTAACAACCAACTGCTAAATAGTGATTTGAGCAATCTAGCCAATATTTTTCATTTCCTGCTTTTAAGCCTGTTCAGTATAAAATTCTTGACTTTCTCTTGCTTTTCAAAGAAAAAAAAAACCCTTACTCAATATTGTAATTATTTTATACAATTAAACATTGACATCAAACTGTACACTTAAGTCTGTAATATACAAGAACAAACCTATGCAAAATATTTTTAAATAACTCAGGAAAACAATTTAGACTGGATGGATTTTAATTTTGCAATTTGCAATTTGTACCCCCTTTACATTTTTTATCCTGAATGGCCAATTTAATTTGAAATAAGATTTAAATTAATATACTTCAGTATCTCTCATACAAATTTTACTTTTTTTCCTACTAGAAACTTAAGTTGTAATCTAGACAGAAAAGAAACAGTTACATCTATAACTTGTCATTCCACAAATAGTCAAATACTTATAAAAACTTACTGAAAGGACAGAAAGATAATATCATTTGATCTTTGGTCCCCAGGACTTTGTTTTCAATATGGAAATTTTAGTCCTCAGTTTAACACATTTGGGTGCTTGAAATTGAACTAAGGATGGGTTGGTGAATATTTCTCATGCTTACCTGTCCTGTTTCTTATTCTTCCAAGCTTTTTTGTTTTGGGTGATAAAATTGGGTTTTGTACACAATGCATACAAACAAATAGACTCAGAAATAGGTAGGTAGATACCTTATCAGAAATGCAAAAAGTTATAGTAAATAAGTCACATTTTACTAGTTCAGTTTCTGTGATCTTTTCTAGAAATTGTCCTGGTTGCCATCATTAGGAAAACAACAAATCATTAGGCAAAACAACTTCCAGTCGGCTTCCCACAGTCTGGTCAATGGGCCCACGAGGAAGCTAGTAGACACTGCAAGGCACAGGTGTTGCCATGTAGGAAGAAGTGGTGATAGGATCTATAAGGTTCATGGGGTAGTTGGAAAGAGTTTGAAAGGAATTCAGAACCACTTGAATTTTCAGCTTTTCACCCTGGGACTGAAAATCCTTTGTGGATTAAAATCTTGCTTGGATTTTGGCATGGGACTTTTTCAGCCAGCCCCATTGTCTCTGAGATTTACTGGATAAGCAAGAAAACTTTCAGAGCAGAGCATTTTAGCCAGCCCCAGAAATGAGAGGGAATGCTTGTGACCTTGCCTGCTGATTTCACCATTTACTTTCTGGGGAAGCCAGCAGAAAAGATTGCAAAGGGCAATTAATAATAAGTGTGATCCGCCACCCAGCTCACCATCATGTAATTGTGGAGCACCATGCAACAGCTGTAACTTTGGAGATCAGTCGTAAGTCCCTTCATTAAGTATTGCTGGGCCTAAAGAAATAATGACAAGTAAAAGTGCAGCTTCTAGATCAGGGATCTTCAAACCTGGCTCTTTTATGACTTGTGGACTTTAACTCCCAGAATTCCTCAGTCAGCGTGCCTGGCTGAGGAATTCTGGGAGTTGAAGTCCACAAATCTTAAAAGGGCAAAGTTTGAAGCCCCTGTTCTAGACCAAAGAAAGCTGCCTATGTCTTCTTTTGTAGATAGTATAAGTGCAGAATAGATTTATGTTCCAAATTGCCAAATTTTGGACACTAAATAATAATAATAATAATAATAATAATAATAATAATAATAATAATAATAATAATAATAGTAATAAGAGGATTTCATAGATATCATACGCATTCATTTCATTCAGCTAAAATAATCTCTCAGCTTGTATGAATTTAAATCCTATCATTGTAGCATATGTAACTGCCTTCTGGACTGAAGTGCTTTGCCTACAGATCTACACATTATTCAATACAAAAATAAATGTTAATAAGAGGTCTTAATCCAACCCTGAAAGCAAGTAAATTGCATCCCAGTACTGTGTCAATGGAAGGTTATTTTCTTGTTTTGTGGAAAAAAATCCACAACAACATTAGTATTGAATACATACACCTGAAATAACACTAAATGTCAGGGCATGTATTATACTTAGAAGTAACAGTAGATTTTAATTTGAAGGTGCAATTCAGCTTGCATTTAACTGCACAAAGCCCTCTTGCACTCCATGATGCAACAGTAGGGACCATAAGCATCTGTGGGAAAACAATTATTTCTTGAAGGTTGGCTGAATATGTCAAAAAGATATAAATGCCTCTTTTGTAAGCTTAAGTGTTATTTAAGCGGTAATGAGAAAGATACCCCATGGTGATAAATGGTAAGTTTTAGCAAGTCTCACTAGCCCAGGAACTTGGAATGTCAGAATACTCATTTGAAATTGCTTCTAAAAACAACCATTTGCTGGTTATACGACACAAATAATAATTCAGATTATTGGGCAGTAGTTGGAGTTTTATCAAACTGTAGGTGGGCAAAATGAATACTATGGCAAACTATTTATAATCATGTATTTAGCAATGCAAATACATGTGAATGGAGTGTGAATGTGAATACTTGGGAGTGGAGTCTTCCAAACAATACATGATTTACTTCTAGGTGAATGTACATCTTGGACAGTAAATTAAATCAAATCAGATTTGAATGACTGATTCAGTTTGAATTGCCAGATCAGTATGACTCCTATTTTTTGACCAGATAGTCATATTGAATTATGTGAATTATGAATATCTTCATAAATGATTTAGATGAGAGGATAGAAGGGAAACTCATCAAATTTGCAGATGACACCAAGCTGGCAGGAATAG
>NW_015388805.1:0-6464 GCF_001527695.2 Protobothrops mucrosquamatus
ACAGAAATGCTCACAACAATGAAAACCTCGGACAGCAGGAAGAGCGCCGCCGGGTGGGCAGGCAGGTGTCTTGCTCAGCTGTGGCTTGGGGGGCACGTTTTTCAGTGCCATTGTAACTTCGAACAGTCACTAAGTGAACTGTTGTAAGTCGAGGACTACCTGTACTTCATCACTTTTTTCCTTTTTTTGGTCATCAAGTTTTTGACACCTTGCTGGGCGACTGGTGGTACTTGATATTGCCATATCCTAAAAGTGGTACAATGGGTGAAAAGGTTGAAAAGCCCTGTACTAAGGGATGGAAGGAAGCCATCAATAATGGACAAAGAGACATTGAACAGTGGCCGGAACCTGAAGTTGTTTTTGTTCCAAGTTTTGAATGTGATGTTAACACTGATGGGGGATGTGGTGCCTTACTGAATTTTCACAAAGCCATTCTCCATGGCATTAGAACTGGGGTCCCCAAGACTGTTAATTACTATAGGGTGAATCAGATTTTCCAGACAGCACAAGAGAGCCCTACTGATTTTATCAACCGATTAAAAGATGGATTCCGTTGTTATACAGACATTGATCCTGATAGCCCGGCCAGTGAACCACTTTTAAAAATGGCTTTTGTTGCACAAAGCGCCCCCGATATTCAGCGCAAATTGCAAAAACTTGCTTCACCCAGTGCTCAAACTTTTGAACTCTTAATACAAACTGCTTTTGGAGTTTATGCCCAGAGGGAGGAGGCTGCAGAGGGGAAGGAAAAAGACAAGATGAGGAAGCATGCCCAACTTTTGGCCATCACTCTCCAGCCTCATCAGGCTACCCTCGGGCAAGACCAGTGTGCCCTTTGCAAAGAACAAGACCACTGGAAAAGTGTATGTCCAAAGAATCGGGGCCGCGGACGGGGACGAAGCCAAGTGCCCTGGAGGGGAAGGGGAGGATTTCCATCCAATAACAGGGGACCTCCCCCATCCTGGCTGTCACCACAGGCTGAACCGTTCATTCCTAAAATGCAGATGTATGCTAATGATGGCTATCCCTCCCAATACTGATGTGGCTCCAGAGGTCTTGTTTTCTCCCCCAAACCTCTCTTGGAGTTGCAGATAGGGGGAAGGAATGAAGTTTTTCTTGTAGATGCTGGGGCAACTTACAGTGTCTTGCAGCATGCCCCTAAAGACTGTTTGAGTTCTCAGACTACTCCTATTGTTGGTGTCAGTGGGCAAACTGAAATGGCTCCCTGCACCACCCCTTTGTGTGTGACTCCAAGCCAAGGGCCCAAAGTTCAACATTCATTTCTGGTTTTACCCCAGTGCCCTATTAATTTGCTGGGCAGAGATTTGCTGGGGAAATTGGGAGCAACAATCACTTGTCAACCCCAGGGTATTTCTTTGGATTTTCCAACTTTGCAAGCTTATATTTGTTATCTGGATGCTAGTGTGCCTCCTGTTTCTTTTCCGGATTCCATTTCCTCTGAAGTTTGGTCTCATGGAATCCCAGGATTTGCTCATTATGCTGTCCCTCACCGAGCCCATCTTCACCCAGGGGCCCAACCTATTTCCTTACGGCAGTGTGCAATAAAAAGGGAGACATGAATTGGCATCCAGGGGTTCATCCAAGCCTTTTTAAAGAATGGGATTTTACGGGCCACCCAGTCTCCCTGGTCCACTCGATGTCAATGCTGCAAATACTGTATATTATTGCTTTGACAATATGCAGAACTCTCTGGTATTTTTATAGTTAAACCAGGCAACAGGGAAAAAGGGAGGAGAATAAGGATAGTTAATTGGAAGATGTGAACCATGACCCCAAAATAAGGGAGGGGAAAATGCTTAGAATATATATGTGTAACGGAAAAGAACCCAGATCTAAGCATTTCCACCATGCCGTACTGACGTCTCTGTAACCTTAATAAATGCTTTTAGGAAAAATTATGCCTGAAAGTCCTTTTAAGTGTTTCGATAATCAGACACATGACATCATGCTTAGATCTGAACTCCTTTTAAAATGACCTGGGGTCCCGAACTCCATCCACTGCCTCTAGGCTTGAGAGGAGCTGGTAACGATTCGGAGAAGATCTCATTATGGAGAAAGAAAGTTTGTCTGAGGCCAGCCCCCTGGCTGCAACAGTTTCCCCGGGGGGGGGGGGAAGCAACAGCCAGCAAGCCGGGGGAGAGAGGAATCTGGCAGATTTCCCAGCTGAGAGCAAAAACTTCAAAAGCAGAAATGGTGAGTCACAGTCCTGAAGACGGAGGGAATCCCAAATTGAGACCTTTGCAGCAATGGGCAGGGTGGCACCCCCCACTGATAGATGATCAGCAGCAACTGAGCTTACCACAGCTAATAGAGGCCTTGCAGCAGCTTGAGGTGATGCAAAAGCCAGGAGAGCTACAGCCGGTGAGCTTGCAGATGAGGGAGGCCCAGCATGTCCAGCAACCATTGAGGGGCCTACAGCAGCAGAGGACATCACCACCCCCTGCAGTCCAACAGCAGAATACACCACTACAACCCCCACTTGCACAGTCACCATTGGGAGGTTTGCAGCAGCAGGGGGCACCACCAGCCCCCGCTGCCCAGCAGCAGAGAGCCCAGCAATCGTTGAATCAGCAGGCAGGATGGGGCCAACAGCAACTGGGGGCACCACGTCAGCAGCAGAGAGCCCAGCAGCCATGGAACCAGCAGCTAGGGTGGGGCCAGCAACAACAGCCCCAGTGGGGGCCACAACAGCCGGTGTTTGCACCACCCTTCAGCGCAACCTTCGATGGAGACCCAGAGAAGCTGATTTTTTTTTCTCAACCAAGGACACTCTCACTTGAACCGCTGGGCCTGCCACTATCCGGACCCAGGTGCCTTGGTCGATGTTATGGCATCCAGCCTAGAAGGAGAAGCAGCTGAATGGCTGAATAATTTATATAGAGAGCAAGCCCCCGAATTGGAAGATCCCCACTTCTTTCTATTAAGTCTGAGAGAACGATTTGAGGACCCCTCCATTGGCCTCAAAGCAGCAGGACAAATTCACAAAATAAAACAAGCTGGGAGGCCTGCCCTGGAGTACATGCGAGAGTTCCGCAAGTTAGCAGGCTCAACAGAGGGGTGGTCCGAACAATCCCTGCTTCAATACTTTGTAGAGGGATTAGACGATCACCTCTCTCAGGCCTGCATTTACAGAGAAGTACCTGATCGACTACAGGAGTGGTACCAGACAGTAGTGAAGCTAGACGTTAAGCTCTCTCGCTATAAGAAGCCTTCCCCACACAAGCCCGAGCAGCAACCACAGCTACCCGGACAGCAATCACCCCCACGAAAGCCCTCAACTACGGCAATGGCTGAGAGACCCAGGCCACCTACACGCCCTTCCTTTAAGTGTTTCCGGTGTGAACAAGAAGGACATCGAGCGGCCACCTGTCCAGTCCCCTACCCCCGACTGCAGAGCAGACCGGAACCAGCAATGAGAAAGAAACCTGCTCAGCGACTAACGAGAGAAAAATCTAACCGGCTCACGCAGGAACCTGTCGCCCAGATTACACCCCCCACACAGGAGGACGCTGGGACTCCGATTGGACTCGCCCCTGCTCTACCCTCCTTTGACAGCGACGATGAAGGAGAGAATGACCCGATGGTGAGTCAACAAATCCCGCCTTTTTCACTGGCCGCCAAGCTTATAATCCCTAAGTCTGGGGCACAAATGGACTTAAATGTGCTAATTGATACTGGATGCACCCGCTGCATCATTAGTCGGCAGTTTGCAATGAAAATGGGCATACGGGCAAAACAGCTTTCCGAACCGGTGAGGTTTGAGCAAGCCGATGGCTCCCTGATGGGAGGGACTCTTGTCACACAATTAACTGAGCCCTTACGCCTAGAAATAAGTGCACACTGGGAATTTATTCGTTTCCTGGTGGCTCCAAAAATGACTGAGACAGTGATCCTAGGGTTAGCCTGGTTAGACAAATGGAAACCATTCATCTGGTGGGAGAAAGGAATGAGAACCATGAGACTACCTATAGGGCCTAATCCCCCTCTTGAGTCAATGGATGTTGCAGGGCACCTTAGGCCACCCAATGAATGAGCGCACATGGCTGCCTCACTGCCTCCACGCGAACCAGTCATCCCCAATGAATACCGGGACCTGGCGGAGGCTTTTAGTGAAAAAGAATGTGATGCCCTACCCCCTCACAGACCCAATGACTGCTCCATCGAACTGGTGCCAGGAGCCAAACTCCCACGACTGAGAATGTATGCTATGTCCCCCCTCAAAATGGAGGAGATGCAGCGATACGTGAACAAAAACCTAGCAAGGGGGTTTATTGAATGGGCCAAATCCACCATGGGAGCCCCTGTGCTATTCAAAGAAAAAAAAGATGGGTCGCTTCGTCTCTGTGTGGACTATAAGGGTCTCAATGCTGTGAGTGTGGAAAACAAATACCCACTCCCCCTCCTAAAGGACTTATTAACCCATCTAGCTAAAGGGAGTGTCTTCACTAAACTAGACCTGAGAGAGGCATACTACCGGGTGAAAATAAAAGAGGGAGACGAGTGGAAAACCGCCTTCAACTGTCCAATGGGGAGCTATCAGTTCAAAGTCATGCCATTTGGACTACAGGGGGCCCCAGCTGTATTTATCCAGTTGATTAATGAGGTACTACATGATCACTTATACAAAGGGGTTTTGGTGTATCTTGATGATATCCTGATATATAGCACGAACGTGACTGATCACATAAAGCTGGTAAGAGAAGTGTTAAAGAAACTATTGAATGCCAAGCTTTATGCCAATCTGTCGAAATGTGAATTTCACCAAACCCGATTGGACTATCTTGGCTATAGAATTTCCAACGAGGGTATTGAAATGGACCCAGCCAAGGTGAAAGCCATAATCGAATGGCAGCCCCCAAAGACTCGCAAACAGCTCCAGAGTTTTCTGGGTTTTGCCAACTTTTATCGTCAATTTATCCCCTCTTTTGCCGAGATTGCCCTACCCCTTACCGAACTACTCAAAAGAGGCAAAGGAGGAAAGCCACGACCGGGCCAACCACTAGCATGGACAATGGGTTGTCAAACAGCTTTTGAGAACTTAAAAAGACTATTTGCTGCTGAACCGGTCCTAAAGCACCCCTGCCCAGGGGAACCCTTTGTGATTCAAGCCGACGCCAGCGATCTGGCAGTTGGAGCTGTGTTACTACAGAAGAACAAAAATGGGATCCTGCAACCCTGCGCCTACACCTCTAAGAAATTTACTGAGAGCGAGCGGAGATGGGCAATCTGGGAGAAAGAGGCCTTCGCGATTAGATGGGCACTATTAAACTGGCGACACTATCTGGAGGGGAGCAAGGTGCCATTTGAGGTATGGACAGATCACAAAAATCTAGAAGCACTGAAAACTCCCCGCAAATTGTCCCCAGAGCAAGTGCGGTGGGCACAGTACTTAAAACCGCTTCAACTTCACTCTAAAGTACATACCAGGAGGAAAGAACTTCCTAGCTGATGTGCTATCCTGGTTACCCCAATACAAAAGCGAACGGGAGGAGGTTAACAAGGCAATTATCCCCAATCCACAAACTGCCGCTCAACTTACACCTCGCAGGGTCCCCAATCCTAATGACCCGGGAGCAAAGAAAATAAAACGAGAGCTCCTCACCGACCAATGGTTCAAAGATAATCAAACCTCCCTAACATGCAGGGATGGCTTGGCTTACAAAGGGGGGGAACTATATTTGCCAGACGCCCTCCGTCTCAATGCTCTCAAACACAGCCATGATGTAAAAAAGGCTGGACACTTCGGATATTTGAAAACCCTACACCTCATTCGCCGACAATTCTGGTGGCTGGGGCTGAAAAAGGATGTGGAAAACTATGTAAAAAGTTGTACTGTATGTGCCACAATGAAAAGAATCCCAGGGAAAACCCCTGTACTACTGCAACCCGTGGCAGACCCTTTTCAACCATGGGAAGAAATAGCTATGGACTTTATAGTAGACCTACCTGAAAGTAGTGGAAACACTGTCATCTGGACGGTAATAGACCTGTTCTCGAAGCAGGCTCATTTCATCGCCTGCAAAGGACTCCCATCTGCCCGACGACTGGCCAAATTGTTCCTGAAACATATATACCGGCTTCATGGCGCCCCTAAGCGGATAATTTTGAACAGGGGGGTGCAGTTCACAGCGAAGTTTTGGAGAACTTTCCTTACATTAATCGGATCATCTCAAGGCTTATCATCTGCTTTTCATCCGGCCACCAATGGGGCCGCGGAAGCCGCTAACAAAATGGTGGAGCAATATCTTAGGTGCTACGTTTCTTACCAACAGACGAACTGGACTGATCTTCTCCCTTTTGCGGAGGTGGCGTACAATAATTCTGTGCACAGCAGCACCGGTTACACGCCTTTCAGAGTGGCCACAGGAAAAGAGTTCAGCCCAATACCTGAATATCCTCAGTTGCCCTCCGCTTCCCAGACACTTGACCAGTGGGTGAGGGGA
>NW_015388805.1:6564-15880 GCF_001527695.2 Protobothrops mucrosquamatus
CTCCCCAAAGAACATTCCAAGTTGGGGAAAAGGTTTATTTGTCAACTAAATATCTACGCCTCAAGTTGCCCAGCAAGAAATTGGGACCAAAGTTCTTGGGGCCTTTCCCCATAGTAAGGATCATCAACCCACTCACAGTAGAGCTAAAACTCCCTAAACTCTTAGGGAAAATTCACCCAGTTTTCCATTGTAGCTTGTTGAAACCATATCGGGGCTCCACGTTAAGACCTCCTCCAAAAAAGGCACCTGGGCCCCTCGTGGTTGCGGGACAGACCCACTATGAAGTAAAGCGTATTCTTGACTCTAGAATTTTTAGAGGGAAATTGCAGTATCTAGTATAATGGAAGGGATACCCGTTATCTGAAGCCACCTGGGTGAAATCCAGTGAAGTAAAGGCTAATAGATTGGTCAAAAGGTTTCATGTGAAACACCCCAAGAAACCGAAAGATAACCCTTAACATATGCTTTGGTTTGCTTTACAGGATCTGTCCTTTTTGTAAGGGGGGCCGGATGTCAATGCTGCAAATACTGTATATTCTTGCTTTGACAATATGCAGAACTGTCTGGTATTTTTATAGTTAAACCAGGCAACAGGGAAAAAGGGAGGAGAATAAGGATAGCCCGGGAAAAAGAAACCGGAAGTAAATCACATCTTCCAAGTTAATTGGAAGATGTGAACCATGACCCCAAAATAAGGGAGGGGAAAATGCTTAGAATGTATATGTGTAACAGAAAAGAAGCCAGATCTAAGCATTTCCACCATGCCGTACTGACGTCTCTGTAACCTTAATAAATGCTTTTAGGAAAAATTATGCCTGAAAGTCCTTTTAAGTGTTTCGTTAATCAGACACATGACACTCCAATCTTCCCAGTTCCCAAGCCTGATGGGTCCTGGAGAATGGTTCACGAGTTGAGAGAAGCCAATTCTCGAATCCAAGCCTTGCATCCTATGGTGGCAAATCCTTATACTTTACTCACCACTCTCAGCCAAAAACAACGATGGTATACTGTAATTGACTTAAAGGATGCTTTCTTTTGTATTCCTTTGGCCCCTGAGTGTCAAGACTACTTTGCATTTGAGTGGGAGGATACAGAGACGGGAGTAAAGGGACAATTGACATGGACAAGGCTCCCCCAGGGCTACAAAAACAGTCCTACTGCTTTTGCTTTTGCTTTGGCTCGAGATTTGGAGGCCTTTTCTGCCCCCTGGAGTACGTTGTTACAGTATGTGGATGATTTATTGCTTGCTGCAGCAAATAAGGTCCTTTTACTACAAGGGTCAGTTGATTTGTTGAACTTTTTGGCTGAACGAGGATATAAGGTCTCTAAGCAAAAGATCCAGTGGGTCCTCCCCCAGGTTCAATATTTGGGATATGTTTTAAAAGAAGGACACCGTTGCCTTCATGCCAGTAGAATTCAAGCCATTTCTGCCCTGCCTTTACCCACCAATGTTAAACAACTTAGAACCGTTTTAGGCATCACAGGCTATGCCAGACTGTGGATCCCGATGTATTCCCTGCTTGCTAAACCGCTTTATGCCCTAACACAAGAAGATGTGGCATGGGAATGGACTCGTGAACATACCCAGGCATGGCAACAATTGAAGGACGCCTTAATTAAGTCTACTAGTTTGGTGTTGCCAGATCAGTCTCAAGGTTTTCAACTGTATTGCAAGGAACAGGGTGGATGTGCCCTGGGTGTCCTAATACAACAAGTGGGCCCTGACAAGTTACCTGTGGGCTACCTGTCTAAAACCATGGATGCTGTAGTGAAAGGATGGCCTGGTTGTTTCAGAGCAATTGCGGCTATGGCTGAGCTGGTTACTGAAAGTCAGAAAATCATATTGGGAGCTCCTCTGAAGGTTTATACCCCCCATGCGGTTCAAGTATTATTGGAGCAAAAATTGCCAGCGTCGGCCACCTCTGCCCGAGTTGGAAGGTATGTGAGCCAAATCATAGAACAGGAAAATGTTCAACTTTGCCGATGTGACACCCTCAACCCAGCTACATTGTTGCCTGTTCCAGAAGAAAATGCAGAACCCCATGACTGCTTAGAAGTTTTACTCAATCACGAGTGCTAGAGCTGATTTAAGGATGGAACCCCTTGGAAACCCAGAGGTGTCATATTGGACTGATGGCTCCTCTTTTGTGGAAGATGGGGTCCGATACTCTGGCTATGCTATAGTCACTGATGAGCGACCTGTTGCTCTTGGTGCCATTCCTGCCTCATTTTCAGCTCAAGCTGCTGAATTAAAGGCTTTGATCGCTGCTTGTGTGTTGGGCCAGGGCAAGAGAGTGAACATTTATACTGACAGCCGATATGCCTTTTTGGCCGCACACACTCATGCTGCTTTATGGAAGGAGAGGGGTTATACAGGCGCTGATGGAAAGTCCTTAAAAATGAAGGCTCTTTTGGAGGAGCTCATGGTTGCAATCCAACTGCCAAAGGACCTTGCTATTATCCACTGCAAAGGACATCAAGTGGATGAGGGCATTGTAACTAAAGGCAACCGAGCTGCGAACTATTGGGCTCGGCAGGCAGCCTATCAGCCAGTTGTAACCACTGCCAAGACTTGTCCCCTGGTACCAGTAGAGGATTGTGACACTTTCCCTCCCATATATGACCAGAGAGATCAACTGAGAGATGGAGGGAAATGGGTTAATGGATGGTGGGCAGTTGAGGATAAAATCCAGCTCCCTACTGCCCTTGTGTGGAAAATTGTACAGCGAACTCATGATGCTTTTCATGGCTCCCCAAGGAAGCTTCATTTTTGGCTAAAACAGAGGTATTGCAATCACAACCTGTGAGCTCTGGCTCAGCAAGCTTCTTCCCAATGTGAGATTTGTCAACGAAATAACCCTACAGGAGGGAAACTTCTACCTAAGGGGGCCCTTCGTGTTGCTAAATATCCTGGAGAAGCATGGCAAGTAGATTTTACAGAAATGCCATGGAATGGGGCCAAGAGGAATCTTTTAGTTTTTGTGGACATGTTCACCGGATGGCCAGAAGCTATACCTACTACCACCCAAAGGGCTTGTGAAGTATCCCAGACTATTGTTGACCAGATCATCCCAAGGTTTGGACTTCCTAAATCCATTGAGTCTGACAATGGCTGCCATTTTGTCTCTCAAGTGGTTCAGGGGGTGTGCAAATTTTTGCACATTGACTGGCACCTTCATTCATTGTACAGGCCCCAGGCATCGGCTCAAGTGGAACTCATGAATAGGACTTTGAAAGGTCACATGGCAAAGTTGTGCCAGGAGACTTCCTTGACTTGGCCCAAGATTTTGCCCATTGCTCTGACTCGTGTAAGAGCAACTCCTAGGGGGAAGCTCCAATTGTCACCTTTTGAAATGGTGTATGGTAGACCTTTTGTTTCTCAATATGTTATGGGGGCGGATGAAGGAGAAGATAATGTTTCTTTGTATTTGCAGAAACTGTTGCAGGTGTTGTCTTCTATTTCCCAACAGGTCAAAGCTGCCCTTCCAGTGATCCCTGACTTGCCTCCTATTGTGGAACCTGGAGAGTGGATCCGTGTGAAAGAACTCAACCCCTCGAGCGTTGCTGCCAAGTGGTCAGAACCAGTCCAGGTGCTGCTCAGCACTCCAACAGCTGTGAAGGTTCCTGGCATAAAGGCGTGGATTCACTGTTCCCGTATAAAGAAGGTTCCAGCTCCCAACGTCCAGTGGCAAAGTCAACAGTTGGAGGGTTTGAAACTGCGGTTGTCCAGACTCCCTTCAGATGTGCCTTCCTGCGATTTTCTACCGACCTAAAATTCCGAAGTATTTGCCTGTACCCTTTGAAGAGTGGCATATTGATGACGATGACGATGACGATGACGATGACGAAGAAGAAGAAGGAGAAGGAGAAGGAGGAGGAGAAGGAGAAGGAGGAGAAGGAGAAGGAGGAGGAGGAGGAGGAGAAGGAGAAGGAGGAGGAGGAGGAGGAGGAGGAAGAGGAAGAGGAAGAGGAAGAGGAAGAGGAAGAGGAAGAGGAAGAGGAAGAAGAAGAAGAAGAAGAAGAAGAAGAAGAAGAAGAAGAAGAAGAAGAAGAAGAAGAAGAAGAAGAAGAAGAAGAAGAAGAAGAAGAAGAAGAAGAAGAAGAAGAAGAAGAAGAAGAAGAAGGAGAAGAAGAAGCTGCTGCTGCTGCTGCTGCTGCTATTCTATTAATGGACAAACCTATACTGAAGACGATGATATGCCCGAGCTGGAAGAAGAAGACTGGGACACTCTCCTTGATTGTGAATTTGGTGATTGGACTTGTCTGGATCCCGGTCACTGGTTCCAGCCAGAATGTGACTAATGATGTCCTTGGTAGGGAACCAAGGCATCTTTCCCCCATTCATCAAGGAACACCACACTGTACCCCTTGTGTTAAAACCACCTATACTATGGAAAAGACCACCCAAACAATGGTTTATCATTCCTTTTATGACTGTAGGGGGAATGCTTCCCAATGTAGGCATGGAAATAATTCTTATTCCATGTGCACAGAAGCTGACAAAATAACCTGCTTCAATCCACAGGGGGTGAAGGGAACATCTAGTGTCAAAGTTTACCCTTATGTGGGAGGTTCAGATAAACACCCCCTCCTCACTCATCCTGTTGCCTCAAACTGGTCAACGTCGCATAAGGTATCAGTCTGTTTTGATGCTTGTGAAGCCATACGGCAAGGCCAGGGTCCGTCCTGGACCCTTGGAGTCCTGTGTGGAGATCTTTCATGGGAAAGAAGTTATCTGGTACAAAGAAAATACCTGTACCAGAAACTGGTTTCCAAGTCTTCTGGATATGGTGCTCCCCCTTCGGGATATGTTTATTGGTACACTGCCTTTAATTCTCTGAGAGAGGGTCCGGGCAAGGGAGGAGCCTCTTGGTTTACCATGACCGAAGGAGAAGCCTCTACTGTCAATACTGCAAATACTGTATATTCTTGCTTTGACAAAATATGCAGAACTGTCTGGTATTTTTAGAGTTAATTCAGATGATGGTGTGGGGGAGGAGAAAGATAGGACTGCGGGTGGGAAGAGAACGGAAGAGAACCTCTGCCCTTCCACCTGATAGGAGAACGTGATATATGACAGCAAATTTAGGGAGGGAACATGCTGGTAAATTAATTGCTCAGGGGAAGAGAATTTCAGATCTTAGCATCACCTTCGTTATAACGTGCCGACATTTTGTAACATAATAAATGACTTTTAGGAAAATCAATGCCTGGAAGTTCTTTGAAGTGTTTCATTAGCCGGAACCATAACATCATGCTAAGATCTCAATCCTTTTCAAACAACCTGGGATCCTGAACTCCATCCACTGCCTCTAAGCTAGAGAGGAGCTGGTAAAGATTCAGGGGAAGAAAATCTATCATGAGAAAAGGGAGTTTGCTTGAAGACAGCATGCTGTGGGAAGATGAATTTTGGCAGACCAATACAAATCATTGGAGAGCTGCCAGGCCACCTGCAACTGAAGATTTGGGTGAGTCACTGGAAACATTTCAGACCCCAGATGTGAACAGCAGAAATCGATTCCTGCAGAGAGAAGCCTGCAGCCCCTCCCTCGAAGATCAGACCCTGGGTTCCCCAATCAGGGACTGCAGTCCTGAAGACAGAGGGAAGCCCAGGCTGAGGCCTCTGCAGCAATGGGCAGATAGGCACCCCCCACAGGTAGATGATCAGCAGCAGCTGAGCATACCACAGCTAATAGAGGCCTTGCAACAGCTTGGGGTGGTGCAGAAGCCAAGAGAGCAACAGCTGATGGGCCCACAGATGAGGGAGGTTCAGCAGCTACCCCCACCCATCCAGCAATCATTGAGAGGCCTGCAGCAGCAGAGGATACCACTAGCCCCTGCAGTCCAACAGCAATTGGGAGGGTCACAGGTGCAGAGGGGAGCCCAGCAGCCGTTGCACCAGCAGCCAGAGTGGGGGCCGCAACAGCCTATGATTGCACCACCTTTCAGAGCAACCTTCGATGGGGACCCAGAGAAGCTGGTTTTTTTCCTCAACCAAGTGCGCTCTCATTTGAATGGCTGGGCCTATCTCTACCCAGACCCAGGGGCCATGGTCAATGTCATTGCGTCCAACCTAGAGGGAGAAGCATCCGAATGGCTGAATTATTTATGTAATGAGCAAGCCCCTGAATTGGAAGACCCCCACCTCTTCCTCCTAGGGCTGAGGGAAAGATTTGAGGACCCATCTATTGGTCTTAAAGCAAGAGAACAGATCCACAAAATAAAACAAGCCAGCAGGCCTGCCCTGGAGTACGTGCGGGAATTTCGCAAGATAGCAGGCCGAATAGAGGGGTGGCATGAACAGTCCCTGATTCAATACTTTGTTGAGGGATTAGACGATCACCTCTCTCAGGCATGCATCTATCGAGCCATACCTGATCAGCTGCACGAATGGTACCAGGCAGCAGTGAAGCTAGACGTTCGGCTCGCCCGCTATAAGAAGCCTCCCCCACACGAACCCGAGCAGCAACCAGAGCTACCCGGACAGCAACCACCCCCATGAAAGCCTTCAACTACTGCAATGGCTGAGAGACCCAGGCCACCTACAGGCCCATCAATTAAGTGTTTTCGGTGTGGACAAGAGGGACATCGAGCGGCAACCTGTCCAGTCCCCTACCCCCGACTGCAGAGCAGACCGGAACCAGCAATGAGAAAGAAACCTGCTCAGTGGCTAACGAGAGAAAAATCCAATCGGCTCACGCAGGAACCTGTTGCCCAGATTATACCCCCCACGCAGGAGAACGCCGAGACTCCGGGCGGACCCGACACTGCTCTACCCTACTTTGACAGCGACGATGAAGGAGAGAACGACCCGATGGTGAATCGACAAATCCCGCCTTTTTTGCTGGCTGCCAAACTTATAATCCCTAAGTCTGGGGCAAAAATGGACTTAAACGTGCTAATTGATTCGGGATGCACCCGCTGCATTATTAGTCTGCCGTTTGCCTTGAAAATGGGCATACGGGCAAAACAGCTTTCCAAACCTGTGAGGTTTGAGCAAGCCGATGGCTCCCTGATGGGAGGGACTCTTGTCACAAAATTAACCGAGCCCCTACGCCTAGAAATAGGTGTGCACTGGGAGTTTATTCGCTTCCTGGTGGCTCCAAAAATGACTGATGCGGTGATCCTAGGGCTAGCCTGGTTAGACAAATGGAAGCCGTTTATCTGGTGGGAGAAAGGAATGAGAACCGTGAGACTACCTATAGCAAGGCTTTTCAACCAGTGGTACGGGTACCACCTGTGGTACATTGGCACCTGGCAGGTGATATGCGACCATCCTACAAAAGTGGTAGCGGGGGAGGGGAATGAGCTGAACTGGTGGCAGCACCGCACAAGCCTGAGCGAGAGATGGCTGGAGCTGCAGGGCTTTCAGGGCTCAGCAGAAGCGCCAGGACCAGCACTTCTTCGGGGCTGTCAGGGCTCAGTAGAAGCACCAGGATCAGCGCCAGGCTCCAGCTGGAGCTCGGCGCTGATCCTGGCGCTTCTGCTGAGCCCAGAAGAAGCGCCGATCAGCTGGAATGTTGCACCATCTCCAGGGTCTTGTGATTTACATTCAGATGCTTGGCAACTGATTCATATTTATGATAGTCACAGTGTCCCAGGGTCATGTGAAGTGACCAAAACCTGCTGCAACCACCCAGCAGATGGGGGGAATAAAAACCAAGCACCACCCCATCCCACCCCACCCTCGCTGCCAATCCTCAACAGCAATGCTCACAACAATGAAAACCTTGGACAGGAGGAAGAGCGCCGCCGGGTGGGCAGGCAGGTGTCTTGCTCAGCTGTGGCTTGGGGGGCACTTTTTTCAGTGCCATTGTAACTTCGAACAGTCACTAAGTGAACTGTTGTAAGTCGAGGACTACCTGTACTTCATCACTTTTTTCCTTTTTTTGGTCATCAAGTTTTTGACACCTTGCTGGGCGACTGGTGGTACTTGATATTGCCATATCCTAAAAGTGGTACAATGGGTGAAAAGGTTGAAAAGCCCTGACCTATAGGGCCTAATCCCCCCATTGATTCAACAGATGTTGCAGGGCACCTTAGGCCACCCAATGAGCAAGCGCACATGGCCGCCTCACCGCCGCCAGGCGAACCAGTCATCCCCAATGAATACCGGGACCTGGTGGAGGCATTTAATGAAAAGGAATGTGATGCCCTACCCCCTCACAGACCCAATGACTGCTCCATTGAACTGGTGCCAGGAGCCAAACTCCCACGACCGAGAATGTATGCTATGTCCCCCCTTGAAATGGAGGAGATGCAGCGATACGTGAACAAAAACCTAGCGAGGGGGTTCATCGAACGGGCCAAATCTACCCACTATGAAGTGAAACATATTCTTGACTCTAGAATCTTTAAAGGGAAATTGTAGTACCTAGTACAATGGAAGGGATACCCGTTGTCTGAAGCCACCTGGGTGAAATCCAGTGAAGTGAAAGTTGACAGATTGGTCAAAAGGTTTCATGTGAAACATCCCAACAAACCGAAAACTAGTCATTAACATATGCTTTTGTTTACATTACAGGATCTGTCTTTCTTGTAAGGGGGGCCGGATGCCACTTAGTAAACCTGAACAATTTCAAGTACATACTGAATTTTGGCATGAATTTACTACTCCAACTGAAATACCCCAGGTTACCAAAAATGTGTTTATTGATTTAGCTGAGCGGGTTGCTTCTTCACTAGAGGTTAAAAACTGCTTTGTTTGTGGAGGCACTAACATGGGTGAACAATGGCCATGGGAAGCTCGAGAGATTCAATTGGACAACATTACTTCTCATTTCAATTTGACTTGGAAAGATAAGGACCGTCCAACCAAATGAGCCCTCCATTCTGTCATTGTGGCCCAGAATTGCATTATTAGACCACAGTCCAACATTGCATATGAGGAATGTTTTGGAGAAAAACTCTGTGAGGGAGGTTGGTTCTGCAATGGTACTTCAACCGACTGTACTTGGCAGGGAAGTGAGACTGAACCATCTACCTCATTCCCGGACGGCCCGTTGAAACATTTATGGTCCAACAAACAAAATGCTTTTATTCCTTGGCCCGCTCCTGATAATCTTTATTGGATTTGTGGAAATTCTGCCTATTTATTTATTTTATTTTATTTATTTTATTTAATTTATATGCCGCCCTTCTCCCGACAGGGACTCAGGGCGGCGCACAACATATTTAAAACCAGAACATATATACAATCCCCCCCTTAAAACCGAATTAAACCGAATTTTAATGTTGCGTCTTCCGAATATTTAAAACCCAATGTAAAATCAACCCTAGGTCAGGTCCGCTTGCTGGAAGAGCCATGTCTTGAGGG
>NW_015388805.1:17187-43319 GCF_001527695.2 Protobothrops mucrosquamatus
GGCGTTTCATCTCTCTCAGCTCCCCGGTAAACCAGGGAGCCAGTCGAGATCTAGGCCGGGTCAGAGGCCGCAAGGGCACGACTCGGTCTAATGCAGCGGCGGCAGTTGTCTCCCAAGCCGCCGCCTGATTTTCCGCCGAGTCATGGACCAGATCCTCCGGATAAGGCCCAAGCTCCGTCAGGAACCTCTCTGGGTCCATGCTGAACTTCCCAAAGCCTGGGTTGGAGCATGTGTCCTGGGCCATGTGAAGCCTAGTTTTTTTTCCTTTTGCCCATCTCTCAAGGCGAACGATTGGGTGTTCCTGTGTATGTTGATGTTGGAGATCCTGTAGATAGAAAGACAAGGGATGTCTCAAATATTCAGATAGGAAATTGGAAAGATGATGAATGGCCACCAGAGCAGATAATCCAGGTATATGGTCCTGCAACGTGGGCGCCGGATGGAATGTGGGGATACCGGACACCTATTTATATGCTTAACAGGATAATTAGACTGCAAGCAGTTTTGGAAATCATCACGAATGAAACCAGCTCATCCCTTTTGGCGTTGGTAAGAACTGATACTCAACTCTGCACTGCTGTATACCAAAATAGATTAGCTCTGGATTACCTATTGGCTCGGGAAGGTGGGGTCTGTGGAAAATTCAACCTTAGCAATTGTTGTCTCCATATTGATGACAGTGGCAAGGTCATTGAAGAAATCACAGACAGAATGCGCAAGTTGGCTCATGTCCCTGTCCAAACATGGACAGGTGCACTGGATGTTGGAGGATGGTTTTCGGGTGTGTTTGATAATTGGAAAAGAATCCTGTTTATTGTGGTTTTGGCCTTAGGAGGGTTGTTGTGCTTACCATGTCTTATTCTGCTTATTCAAAGAATTGTTCGATCCACTATATCTGGATTGACTTTTGCTGCTACTCCTGTTTTTAACGATCAACCTGCTAAAGCTATGGTTTTAAGACCTTTTACCTTCTGATTATACACCCCTTTTCCAGGGTTCTTAGTGCCTATTCGGCTTTTATATTAAAAAGGGAGGAGTGAAGGGATTTTATTGTGCTTATGATTTTAGTATGTTTAAGTTTGACATTAGCAGCTATTTTATATATAGTAACCATTTTATATTGATACTTATAGTGTTATCATGTAATTATTGTTTTGTTATTTTGTAATCATTATTTTGTAGTCAATTGCCTGAGCAGATGTTTTATGTATATTGGAAAAGTATAAGCTTCATGTTAAACATACAGGAGATTGCTTACATGAAAAGAGCACGGTAAGGGGAGGGGGAAAAGGAGTTACAGATGGAGCCTGGGTTGCTGTGTATGAGTCATCATCTAGGAATTATTTTTTGTTCCATCTTATGCCTGGTACCAAGACCTGATCTTTTTGTTCTGGAAAGCTATAAAAGGTGGAAGACATCTTTCCTGGTTGTTGCCTTCATTCCTTTACCAGCCACGAAGAGGAATCAGGCAACCCCTCTCTGTTTTGATCAAAATAAAGTTGTAATTCTTTGCTGAAACCTCGGCTCAGGAGTTTCTTTGGATCTTTTAAATTCCCAAGTAATGCTGGGGCAATTGTGAGGCTAAGTGGAAAACCTTACAGCTGGTATCTGGGGGATTACCTGTACTTATTATGGAATTTCTCTATCAAGTGATCTGCCTTAACATTATGGGCTTTTGTCCATCTAGCCTCTGACATCGGGTAACCCTTCCACTGGATTAGGTACTGCAACTTCCCCTTGTGGATCCTAGAGTCAAGGATCCGGTTGACTTCATAATGTGTCTCCCCGCCCACTATTATCAGACCGGGGGCTTCTTTCTCAAGTGGCCTCATTCTAGAACCCTGACACGGTTTCAGCACGCTGCAGTGGAACACCGGGTGTACTTTATCCAGTATTCTGGACAACCTTAACTCTGTTGTAACTGGATTGATGACTTTTACAATGGGAAATGGCCCTACGTACTTCGGACATAGCTTTTTGCAAGGTTGTTTCAACTTTAGATATTTTGTAGACAGATACATTTTATCTCCTACATGGAATATTCCTTGGGGACCTCAACTTTTATCTGCTTGTTTTTTCTGGCTCATTGTTGCTTTGTCTAAAGCTTTCTTCATGTTGCTCCAGACACCCTGGAATGAGTTTACCCACTCAGCTAAAGTGCCCAAGGAGGGAGGCTCCTGAGGGCATTCTGGCATAGGTGCGAATTCTAGCCCTGTGGCTATTTTAAAAGGAGTTAAACCTGTGCTACTGTGTACTGTGTTATTATATGCCACCTCAGCGAATGGCAGGAGTCCTGCCCAGTTAGACTGCTGATAGTTCACATAGCAACGCAAATTCTGTTCCACCATTGCATTGGCTCATTCTGCGGCCCCATTCGTACTCGGATGAAAAGCTGAACTAAGCCCCTGGGATGACCCAATCATCCTTATAAACTCCCACCAGAACCTAGCAGTGAACTGGACCCCTCGGTCTGATATGATGCACTTGGGCACCCCATGCAGTCAGTAAATGTGCTGCAGAAACATCTTTGCTAGCTTCTGGGCTGAGGGGAGTCCAGGGCATGCAATGAAATGGGCTTGATTGGAAAATAGGTTCACGACAGTCCAAATCATGGTGTTCCCCCCACTCTCAGGTAGCTCCATAATGAAGTCCATGGCTATCTCCTCCCAGGGTCTGGTCAGAGCGTCACCCTGCTGCAGCAACTCCAGGCTCTTCCCTGGCATTCTCTTGCTGGCTGCACACACAGCACAGCTTTTCATGTAATCCACAATGTCCTTTTTCATTTTTGACCACCAGAACTGATGGTTGCTTAGATGCAAAGTCTTTAGAAAAACAAATTGGCCAGCTTGCTTGGCGTCATGGCTATGCTGCAAAACTTGCAGCCGCAAGCTGTCTGGGACATACAGCTTGTCCCCCTTCCACGGCAACCCCTCCCTCAGGGTTAGTTCTCTTTGATGACCCCAAACCACACGTCAGTTTGTAGCTCCTGTTTTAGATGCTGGGCAAAAGCTTTGGTAGGAGGTGAGCTCCTTTTCTTCTCTTGCCACCTGGTGGTGGCTTGCACCGCTTGTTGCTTCGTAGGGATGATGGAGTTCACCCCCTCCTCTCAGTTACTCTTATACTGAGGCATGCGGGACAAGGCGTCCGCCAGGAAATCCCCCCCCCGGGATGTACTTCAACTCAAAGTCAAACCGGT
This sequence comes from Protobothrops mucrosquamatus, assembly GCF_001527695.2. Taxonomy (NCBI): domain Eukaryota; kingdom Metazoa; phylum Chordata; class Lepidosauria; order Squamata; family Viperidae; genus Protobothrops; species Protobothrops mucrosquamatus. The sequence continues at coordinate 20,384 of NW_015388805.1, forward strand.
TGAAATACTGAGCTCACTGGACTTCCTTGTGGGAAAGTTTGCGGGGTGGTGGTGTTTCAAAGCCTTCAAGTTTTTATGGTCAGTCCACACCTCGAACAGGATTTTACTCTCCTCCAGGAATTGCCTCTAAGTTAAAAGTGCCCACCATACTGCAAAGGCTTCCTTTTCCCACACAGCCCACTGTCTCTCGGTCTCATTCAGTTTTTGGGACGTGTATGTGCATGGTTGCAGATTCCCCTCCTGGTTTCGCTGGAGGAGGACTGCTCCCACGGCCACATCACTGGCGTCCGCTTGAATTACAAACAGCTCCTCTGGGTTTGGGTGTTTTAAAGCTGGCTCAGCCACGAACAGCCTCTTCAATTTTTAAAATGCCGCTTGGCACTCCATCGTCCAGTTCAAGGGCTGGTTTGGCCCGGGCTTCTCTCCCCCTCCTCCTGTTTTCAATAGTCCTGTGATGGACAGGGCAATCTTGGTGAAGGAGGGGATGAATTGCCTGTAAAAGTTTACGAACTCCAAGAAGCTCTGTTGCTGCTTGCAGGTCCGAGGGGCTTGCCATTCCAAAATAGATTTCACTTTCTCTGGGTCCATCTCCACCCCCTTGCACGACACTCTGTAGCCCAGGTAATGTAGGCTGGTTTTGCAAAACTTGCATTTTGACAGTTTGGCACATAGCTTAGTGTCCAAAAGTTTTTTCAGCACCCGTCGCACCAGTTTCATGTGTTCATCCATTGTCTTGGAGTAGATGAGGATGTCTTCTAGATACAACAAACCCCCCTTGTAGAGATGCTCATACAGCACCTCATTTATGAGCTGCATGAATACGGCTAGGGCCCCCTGTAGCCCAAAAGGCATCACCTTGAATTGGTGGCTCCCTAGGGGGTGGTTGAAAGCAGTTTTCCACTCATCACCTTCCTTGATTCTCACTCGATAGTATGCTTCGAACAGGTCTAATTTTGTGAAGACCTTCCCCTTGGCTAAGTGTCCCAACATGTCTTTCATAAGGGGGAGTGGGTACATGTTTTCCACGCACACTCCATTAATTCAACGAAAATCAATGCACAATCTCAGCGACCCATCTTCTCTTTGAATAGCACCAGGGCTGCCAGTCAGGATTTTGCTGCTTGGATAACCCCCCTCACCAAATTCTTATCGATGTAGTCCCTCAGCTCCCTCAGCTCCCTCGGAGTCATGGCATACATTTTCGGCTTTGGAAGTTTTGCTCCAGGCTGAATCTCAATGGCACAGTCTGTGGGGCAGTGAGGGGGCAGCACATCACACTCCTTCTCAGTGAACACCTCCATGAGGTCTCAGTATTCTCTTGGGATGGTCTGCTGCTCCTCCCCCTGCTCTGTCGTGGCCTTGCTGCATTCAGGGTTTCGCTTTTTCTTTCTCTCCGGTATGGACACGCCCTTCTTTTCCCCTAGGAGGTCAGGGCTCCTCCTTTTCATTACTACTCGTTTCATGGTTTTTTCCCAATGGGCCTTGAGGCTTCACTTAGCTAGCCAGGGCAATCCCAAAATTACCGCCTTGGCCATTTTTGGGGCAACCACAAACCAAATAGTCTCTTGGTGGTCCCCTAACCTCAGGTTCACTGGTTCAGTCAAGTAGGAGGCAGCTAGACACTCCCCCCCCCACCAGGGAGCCCTCAACCTGCTCAAATTTCATGGGCTGCCTTAGCTTCCTCACTCACAACTCTAGTTTCTGCACTGTTTGCAGGCTGATTAGGCATTGGGTGCACCCTAAGTCTATTAGGGCCTTTACCACCCCTCTCACCCCCAAGCGGGGTGCTACAATGTCCACTTGGGTTGCAAGGGGACTGACAGGTCCACTCACCATGGGGTCGTCTTCTCCTTCACTGTCGCTCTCGTAGAGGTTCAGTTTCAAAACCTCTTTGGCCAGAGTTCCCTCCCCTTCACTTTCAGGGGGAGAGACCTCAACGACCTGGCGAGCCACATGCGGCTTTTCTTTCCCTTTGCTTGGTGACTTTTTGGGTTTTGGAGGATGCAGGGCCACAGGTGCTGCTCTGGGTGCCGGAGCAGGATACATCGCAGCTCAGTGGCCTTCCTCACCGCAACGGAAGCAAAAGCCGGGAGCACTTCTTGGGGCTTTGACGGGCGCAGGAGATGGAATAGCCAGTTGCTTTCAACCCAGAGCACGCTTCTCCTGGCTCTTCTTCGGGGGGGGGGGTGTCTCAAACCTTCTGCGTCCCTTGTACTCCATCAGGTCCAACTCCACATTCATCACCAGTTGGCACCAGTTGTTGAACCAGTCCAGTATCTGTCTAGGCAAGCACATGTGGTACAACTCGCGGTTCAAGCCATCTCTGAAGTAGTGGGTCAGGAATTGCTCTGGCCAATGCCTCAGTCTCCTTGCGAGTCTCCTGAATTCTCTGATGTACTCTGCCACGGACCTGCTCCCTTGCCTTATGTTGCAAACCTCAGCCTCCGTGCGTCAGGTCTGTTTGGTATCACCAAATCAGGCACTGAACTCTCCCAAAAAAGCATCAGGGTCTCCCAGCTAAGGAGCTTCCTCGTCGTGGAGAGCCATCACCCATTCGGCTGCTTCTCCTTTGAGATTGGCCACGATTGCATCCACACGGGCCTCATCATCAGCATACATTGCGCCATGCCAGTCCAGGTGTGACCACACCTGGTTCAGGAAAAACACTAGCTTCTCTGGGACTGGGTCAAAAATAGCTCTGAGTAGTGGGGGTTGTGGGGCCTCGGGGCTACCCAATATCCTGGAGGCCACCCCACTCCATAAGGGAACATCCACGGCTGGGCCCCAAACATCAGCTGCTGCAGCTGTCAACACTGTGACAAACAGAACTTCATTGCCACATATTAGTTTAGAGATTTTAGCTAAAGGAAGAAGGGTGGGAAGGTGTAGTTTTCAGTTTGCCAAAACAACTTCTGTGTGTGAGAATCAAGGTCAATGCTGATAACATTTTGGTGGGCTAAAGTGCTAGGAAGAGAGCCCGCATTTTGAAATAATTGTTGAATGTGATTTATGACAGCAATTTGGGGTGGGATGTGGAGGTGAGAGACAGATAAAGGTGGTGATCAGAAAACTGTCCCTCTGTCCCTCCTAACGTGTGCCCCTTCTCTCTGCATCTATCTCCCCCTTCACATCACCATAGCGATGTGAAAGTGCGTAGCTCTGTGTGACCTTGCTTGTCTGATAACAGCTCGCACCAACAATATGTTATTGCCCACTTTTCCCTCTTTCTGGCCTCTTGCTTTCTATCCTTAAGCATTGGTAAGGAGATTAACCAATGAAGTGCTATTGCTAGGCTGTTGCCATGTTAAACCTTTTCCTGCTTGTAATACTGTATATAAAGAATAAACTGCTGCGTGTGAGCAGCCATTATTTGCACCCTGCAATGACTGAGCACTGATTACTACATCTGGCGCCCGTACAACAGGGACGTTTGGGACCCCTCCGGGAAGCAGCAGCAACCAACATACTTACCATCGTCTGGAATAGACCCCTAAGTGCACTTTCGTCTCACGAGACCCCTCAGTGGTGAGTATGGTCTGCAAGCTATCTCAGCCCCAGCAGAAACATGTACAGGAGCTCAGATTCCTGCTACACAAGTCAGGTGTGGGAACGCTTGATGCTGACATAAGGAAGCTGGTGGAGGAGATAGGGAAACACTGCCCTTGGTATCCGGAGCATGGAATTCTTAGGTTACGAGATTGGGAAAAGATAGGGCATACTTTACATCTTGAACCCCGGGCTTCAGTACAGATTTTAATTCAATGGTATCAGTGCCGTCTGGCAGTGGAAAAATATGGCTCAGATGCTTCAGAAGGGCAGCAATTAACTACCAGCCCCCCTTCTGATTACAACCAAGTAAAACCTCTCCCTCCTGAAGCATCTTTAATTGGATTTCCAGCTTCTTCTGAAGAGGCTAATTCTTTTGCTTCTTCTCAGACCTCATACACAGAAAATATTAGAGAAACTATCTTGAAGTAGAAAAAATAATAAGGGGAATCTTCAGAGTAATTTAAAGACATAAATTAACTCAAAATGCACTCCTCTGCAATGCATTTTGAACAATTGGAATGTTTTGAAACTTCATGTAGCTGTTAAGTTTAACCCTGTCAGACAATGTCTTTGTGTTGAAGTGTAATGTGTTTTGTGTGTATATATATGTGTGTGTGTGTGTGTGTGTGTGTGTGTGTGTGTGTGTGGCCACCCAGAACATTATGCTTGGGCTTGGAATGGTGAGAAAAATAGGAGATGATAAAGGGCCCTATATAAAAACCACATGTTTGGTTGTAATCAGCTCTTGATTTTTCTCGCTTCTTGCAGGACAAGTCATATGTTTAAATAAATGTTGTTTTAACAGTATTTGTGTATATATGTTTGTCTATGTTGTTCTGTGTTATTTCCAAGACTTGGAAGAGGGTCAAACCCTCTCTGATAACAACAATACAAATAGGCCTTATTAAAGAATAAATGGTTTGCCTGGAGAAAGTATGAAATGAAATATTTGTATGTGGAATTGTTTATGCATTGGAATTGTTTAGAATGGAAGTGAATGAGTTCATTTGGTGATACCTAAGTGTGTGTGTTAGCCCTCAAACCCCACCCCCCACCCACTTTCTCCCAGGCTGTGAAAGAAATAATGAACTGTAGATGTTATTGTTGTAAAAGTAATTGAAAAGTAATAGTAAGTGTTTGCATGAGAAGAGTTTTATGAAGGATGTGGGAGAAGAGTTTTATGGATGATGCATATGTAGGAGAGATTGAAGGGGGAAGGAAGGAAGGAAGGAGAGAGAGACAGAAAGAAGAAGGGGGGAGCTGTTCGTTTGAAACTTTTTTTCCTCTGCTTAGAATTGCGATTTGAGAAGGGTGGAACAGAGGGGAAATTTGATACCCACTCTTGCTGCGTAGATGGGTGATATTTTAATTGGAGCACCAAAGATACAATCTAATTGGCTTTCAGAAATACAACATGATTTACGTCTTTATGGAATGCAAGTTGCCCCAGAAAAAATACAGTTGCATTCTCCCTATCTTCATTTAAAGCATACAATGTTGCAATCTTATTTTGCCCCAGCTTTTCCTCGTTTGAGCCTACCCAAAGTTATTTCCTTGGTCAATTTACAGCAATTGTTAGGCATCCTAACTTGGGTTTGCCCGTATTTATCTTTACCTACAAATTTGCTCAGTCCATTATTTGATTTATTGACCAAAGGAAAACAACCTGAAAATTTCATTGTAGTTCCATCTGCAGCACTTGCCACAGTGGAACAAATTAATGACATCTTGAATACTCAATTTGTGGACAGAATTCCACATAAAAATTGTCAGTTAACACTTTTGATTTTTCCTACTAATAAATTACCTACAGGAGTATTAGCTGTGATAAAAGTACAAAAAATATATTGTATTGAATGACTTTATTTACCCCACACCCCATCCCAAAATGTTGTATTTTTTATCCAGGTGGTTGCTGAAATAATAACCTTAGGACGCACACGAGCTTGCCGTCAAAATGGAACTGATTTAATTAATATTGTTTTTTCTATTCCAAAATCTGATTTTCAATTTTATTTTCAGGATAACTTATCTCTTCAGTATATAGGCTGTATTTCATGTCATCTGCCTAAAGATCCCTGACTTGCTTGTTTAATGACTTTTTCCTTTCCTGTCCATCTACTGCTTTCTCCTTCTCCCTTGCCACAAGCTCCTACTGTCTTTTCCAATGGAGGGAGAACGAGAGGACCTAAAAAGTGTCCTACACTGCAATACAGTCCTCACCACAATGCTCAGAATTAGCTGCTGCTATCTTGGCTTTTCACACCTTTTCTCAACAGTCTTTTAACTTAATCTCTGACTCTCATTATGTGTGCCAACTTATTTTTAATTTTCCAGGTGCTTACATCACACCCAGGATTGACCCCAATCTTATGACTTTGTTTTTCCCTTGACAGAAGCTGCTACAAGATATTTTATTTTTCATATGCGCAGTCACTCTTTCCTTCCTGGGCCTATTTTTTTTTTTATGTCTTCCTAATCCCCGTGTTTTTGCCTCTAATCAACTATGGCAAATGGATGTTACCCATATTCTCTTTTTAGCTCCCTGGAAATGTATTCATTTATCTATTGATACCTATTCAGGAACAATTTAGGCCATGCTTCAAGGAGGAGAAACAGCTGCACATGTTGTTTCTCATCTTTTTTCGGCCATTACAGCCTTGGGTAAGCCCTCTTCCTTAAAAACTGATAATGGGCCAGCCTATTCTTCAGTGGCCTTTTTGCAATTCTGTACAACCTGGAATATTGTTTTTACTCATGGCCTTCTCTATAATTCCACGGGTCAAGCCATCGTGGAATGTGCTAATTGGTCCTTTAAGAACTGCCTTCACAAACAAATAAAAAAGGACGGATTTAGAGTACCCAATTTGTCATGGGTAACACAACAAAAAAAAAGTATTATTTACATTACACCAATTGAATATTTCCATTCAAAATTCGACCACTTATCAGAGACACTTTCAACAGAAAACAAGCTTGCTTCCGCCTCTGGTATATTATTGGGCATTACCAGACAAAGCATGGTTGGGACCAGTCCCTGGATCCAGCCCCAGAAATGGCCAAGGTGACTCTACAGATGACACAGCAACAAATCCGATCTGACATGCCAGTTGGCCAGTGACATGGGGAGATGTAAAAAACTTGAACGCCAAAGCACAGGCAGTGCGACAACAGCAACAAGTAGAGCAAATCCCCAGAACCTGTGTGCTACCATTTTTGCGGTTTTAACTGCAAATTCCATAGCCATCATTTATTTGTGTCTAATTGTTAACATCTGCCCTTTGACAACAGCAACTGTCATCCCACCCAAACAATCATTTGAGCAACGAATGAAGCAAAATCTATGGGTGCAGCTGGCTAACATCACACAAAATAATGTCTTTTGCTTATCTGAAATGTATGACATGAAAAATTTGCTTTCTATATGTTTAGTCTGTTTGTACCCCTTCTGCAGTAATTCAAAACTTCACTGGCTTGAGCAGAATTTTATTCAATGGGAACTTTAACTATAAAGCTATATCTAGATGGGGGGGTTACTGCTTATTATCCACCCCCTGATGCTATTGCTTTGCATACCCCGGTGGTAGCTATCCCTGCAAATATAACATGTGCAAAAATAGTTAATTGTACTTCTTCAAGTAAAAAACCTCGCTATCATCGCATTAGCTCACCTGTTTTAAACTGCACAGCTTTTGAAGAGACTTTCTTTCATTATGGACATATTTGGCTACTGCAAGGATGGTTTTTTACATGTGGTCAAGAAACTTTTAATTATATTCCTGCTAATATTAGTGAAGTGCAGTGTTGCTTCAGCCGGCTGATTCCTGTTTTGCTTTCCAAACAACAAGTTTACTCAAACCGTTCTCGACGTGGGGTCACGCTAGACAGCACTTGTGACTCTGAGACAACGTTACTTAATAAGGCAGAATATGTGGCACTGACTATGTCTTTAGTGGGTGTGCCAGGACTTGCTATTCATGCCCACCTCAACATTAATGCTACTTCTTCAGCTATGTCAGCAATCAACCATGAGCTGCAAGATTTGAGAAAAGCTATTTTGTAAAATCACGCTGCTATTGATTATTTGCTTCTGCGCCAACATTTGGGTTGTGAAAGTTTTGAGGGAATGTGTTGTTTTAATATTTCTGATAATTCACGAACCATTCAGCACCAAATTGATATTTTACACAATTTGGCCTCTGATTTGAAAATGGATACTTTAGGATCTTGGTGGATACTGTTTTATACAATGTATTCCTTCACTTTGCAACATATGTATCAGAGCTTTAAATCCCAGCAGATCCTCTCTCACATTGCCCCAGGGTCAAGTTTTGGCCCTATATAAACAACTGCAAGGATGCTCCTCTCCTGATTATAATCCTTTTATTAACCCCGCTTACGACGATATTTCGTCTAACAAAACAAAAAGGAGTGAGATGTGGAGGTGAGAGACAGATAAAGGTGGTGATCAGAAAACTGTCCCTCCTAACGTGTGCCCCTCCTCTCTGCATCTATCTCCCCCTTCACATCACCATAGCGATGTGAAAGTGCGTAGCTCTGTGTGACCTTGCTTGTCTGATAACAGCTCGCACCAACAATATGTTATTGCCCACTTTTCCCTCTTTCTGGCCTCTTGCTTTCTATCCTTAAGCATTGGTAAGGAGATTAACCAATGAAGTGCTATTGCTAGGCTGTTGCCATGTTAAACCTTTTCCTGCTTGTAATACTGTATATAAAGAATAAACTGCTGCGTGTGAGCGGCCATTATTTGCACCCTGCAATGACTGAGCACTGATTACTACAGTGGGAATTGCAACTTGTAACTTTGTAAGCTGAGGGAGGGAAATTTAGTCTTGGGTTCACCTTTGTGTCAAGTCTGCTAACATTGGATGTTCTTTCTTGCCATATGTGAAGAAGCAAACATGTTTTATTTAGCCTACATATCACTTCTAGAGTTAAAGCAGACAATACTAGCCTAGTAGGTGGGAAAGTATGCCAGCTAATCATAACAATATCTCAGCATAGCACAGCCAAGGTCAGCGTAACAGGAGAAATAGGGAGGGAGCAATTCACACTTCAAACTAATTGGAGCATATGATTGATGACTGTAAAATGAAGGAGTGAGTTATGCGTTGTTACGGGTGCTTGGGGATGGGAGGTTCAGTTTTTGGCTTTTTATTGTTCATGCCGAAGCTATGTAGCCAAATAAAGCATTCTTTAAGGTAAATAAGCCTCAAAGTTCTTTGAAAAGCTACTTCTTTTTGGAACCATGTCACTTTGTGCTGATATCTCGTTTCCTAAATAAAATGTTTTTTAAGGAAGAAACCTTTGCCTTGAAGTTCTTTTAAATGGTTTCATCTATCGGAACCATGACATTAACCCAAGACTCATTTTTATATTAAATTCCATGGGGTCCTGAGCTCCAGTTGCCTACCCAAAGCCTTGGGAGGACAACAAAGACTCAGGGAAGAACCCAAGATGGACAAAAGGAAGGAACCTGTCACCAGCACCGTAACCACAGTTTCTTCATCGGTGGGTGGAGCGCAGGCCATTGCCCCAATAGAGAGTGTGATTTCAGTGACTCTGGCGGCGGGAGTGAGACTGAAAGAACAGGAGCACATCTGGTCTTCGGAATGGACCCTGCCTAGTGGAGATTCTTGGCATTCAGAGGCACCCTAGATGAAAAAGAATTCTGAAAAGGCAGCTGAAGCTGAATTTCCGCTGACTGCCTCCCACTAGTCACGCTCTCCTGATCGAAGAGGCGCTAAGCATGTGGCACCTTCAGATGAGTCAGGTGAGTGGAAATACCTGACAGCAATTCGGAGCCAGTCAGTTGAACGGTTGAGAGAAAAGTTTGAGGGACTGGACATGGGAAATAAGGAGCAGGTCACCTATCAGTTACTTGTCAGTGAGTGGGATGACAGACACCCCCAAGATCGTCTCCCATCCAGGAGAAGTCCCAGTCCCATAGCCGGGGCCAGGGCCTCCTCTCCACGACTGAAACCACCCGCTTTAACTTCAAGTCCAGTGTGAAGGCGAAGTCCGGATCACCATCAGCAGCATGCCAGCTTCGACCATTGTTGGTAGCCACCGAGCCCTGACTGCCATCATTATGACAGCCCTGATTGTCAGAAATGGTATGTTAGCCCTGAATGGCACCACTGCTATGTGAGCCCCGACCAGTACCCACACCATGTCAGACCAGAGTGCCATCGGCGCAGAGCAAGCCCCAAGTGCCACCGATATCCTGAAAGCCCTGACAGGTATCCACGTCGGGCTAGTCCAGACAGTTATCGATACCAGGCCAGTCCAGACCATCACCATCACAGACTCAGTCCTGAGCCACACCCTCGACGACTCAGTCCTGACCACCGTTACAGACGCCATACCAGCCCAGGACCCCTGCCAAGAGTTGATTGGGCAGGGGGAATCCAACGAGATCTCATGCAGCAGTATGGGTGGCTACATGCTCTTTTAGACAGGCAGCAACCCATAGCAGCTCCTCCTTTCAAACCCACGTTTGATGGAGACCCCAAGAAGATAACTTTCTTTCTGAACCAAGTGCACTACTACATGAACAGAAATGCCAATGCCTATCTGGACCCTGCCTCTATGTTCGATGTGATGCGGCGAACCTGGAGGGGGAGGCATCAGAATGGCTAAATAGCTTATAGAATGAGCAAGCACCTGAGCTATGGGACTACGATCTATTCATCCAAGATTCAAAGATGGGTCCATCGCTTTACAAGCTGAAAAGGACATTCACAAAGTAAGGCAGGGGGGCAGACCAGCGAAGGAATATGTGCGTGAATTCCGGAGGGTGGCAGGCAGAATTGAGTGGTGGCCAGAGTGATCCCTGGTGTACCATTTCAAGAATGGCCTAGACCCAAATCTATTCCAGTCTTGTGTGTACTGTGGAATTCCCGACCAACTCCAAGAGTGGTATTGTGTGGCAGTGAATTTGGACATCGAACTAACCCGCTACAAAAAATCGCTGACTCCTGGACTTGGACCCAGACCAGACCAGACCAGACAAGACGACCACCTGCCTGACGAACCCCAGCAGCTGGAACATCTGAACCACTGAAAGCATCTTTGGGACCACTGATCAAGTGTTTTAGATGTGGCCAGCCGGGCCACTGGGTAGCGGCTTGTCCTGTCCCTTTTCCTCAGCAGAAAAGCATCTCAGCACTGCCAGAAAAGAGAAAGGGAAGCCAGCTGCCCACCAGAGAGAAATCAAATTGGATGACTCAGGAACAAGTTACTCAAGTCACCTCACCTACTCAAGAGAAGGTCAAAGCCCCAGCTGAAGCTGCCATCACACCTCCATATGACAGCGATGATGAGGGGGAGAATGACCCAATGGTGAGTCAGCCTATTCCACCTTTTTCCCTCTTTGCCAAACTAATAGTCCCTAAGACAGGAGCTCAAATGGACTTACGGATGTTGGTAGACTCGGGGTGTTCACGATGCCTAATCAGCTTCCCAACTGTCCTTAAATTAGGCATCAAGGCGAGACAACTCTCCAACCCCATGAAATTTGAACAGGCAGATGGATCTTTAATGGGCGGAACCCTAATAACCTACCTAACGGAGCCGGTGAGACTAGAGGTGGATGAGCATTGGGAATTCATTTGATTTGTGGTGGCCCCCAAAATGACTGAAGCAGTGGTTCTAGGTCTAGCTTGGTTGGACAAGTGGAAACCCCTAATATGGTGGGAGAACGGAATGAAAACCCTGAGATTACCCATAGGGCCATCACCCCCCAGCCCCTCCCATGACACTAGCGGGGCAGCAGAACCACCATCCAAGACACTAAAAGCAGCGACAAATCCCCTGCCAGGAGTGCCTCTCATTCCCAGCGAATACCGAGACTTGGCAGAGGTGTTTAGTGAGGCAGAATGTGACATCCTGCCGCCCCATAGAACAAATGACTGTGCCATTGAGATTCTGCCGGGAGCTAAGTTGCCAAAGCCAAAGATGTATGCCATGACCCCCCTCGAAGTGGAAGAATTACGGTAGTACATTGATAAAAATTTAGCCAGGGGTTTCATTGAGCCCACCAAATCCAAGGTGGCTGCCCCAGTGCTTTTTAAAGAGAAAAAAGATGGATTGCTTAGGCCCTGCATTGATTTTAAAGGTCTCAATGGGGTGAGTGTGGAGAATATGTACCCTTTCCCTTTAATGAAGGACTTGTTAGCCCAACTGGCGAAGGGGCAAATTTTTACCAAATTAGACCTAAGAGAGGCGTACTACCACATGAGGATAAGAGAAGGGGATGAATGGAAAACTGCCTTCAACAGCCCTCTGGGTAGCTACCAGTTCAAGGTTATGCCTTTTGGATTATAAGGAGCTCCTGCAGTATTCATGCAGCTGATCAACCAGGTGCTACACGAACACTTATATAAAGGGGTTTTGGTGTATCTTGATGACATCTTAATGTATACAGAGACTATGGCGGAGCATATAAGCTTAGTGCAAGAGGTACTGAAAAAAACTGCTGAACGCTAAACTCTATGCCAAGCTTTCAAAATGCGAATTTCATCAGACGTGTTTAGATTATTTGGGCTATAGAATTTCCAATGAAGGCATCGAAATGGATCCAGCTAAAGTGAAAGTGGTGATAGAATGGCATCCCCCAAAGACTCGGAAACAGCTCCAGAGCTTTCTGGGTTTTGCTAATTTCTACTGCCAGTTCATCCCTTCATTTGCTGAGATTGCTCTACCCCTTACAGAACTATTGAAGACTGGAAAAGATGGGGGTAAACCACGTCCAGGTCAGCCTCTGCACTGGTCGTTAGAATGCCAAACCACTTTTGAGAATTTAAAAAGACTGTTTGCTGCTGAACCAATTCTAAAACACCCCCATCCTGAGGAGCAGTTTGTTATTCAAGCCGATGCTAGCGATGTGGCTGTGGGGGCAGTACTGCTACAAAAAAATCATGAGGGAATTTTATGACCCTGTGCTTACACTTCAAAAAAGTTCACCGACACAGAGCGGAGGTGGGCCATTTGGGAAAAAGAAGCCTTTGTGATTAGATGGGCTTTGCTGACATGGCGTCATTTCCTAGAAGGGACCAAGGTGCCTTTTGAAGTATGGACTGATCACAAAAATTTAAAGGCATTGAAAACTCCCTGTAAACTGTCTCCTAAACAAGTACGCTGGGCACAATATTTTAATCATTTTAACTTCACCCTAAAATACATACCGGGTAGAAAAAATTTCTTAGCTGATGCCCTCTCTAGATTGCCCCAATACAAAAGCCAATTTGAACAAGTAATAGATTCTATTATGCCACAACCACAAATTATTTCTCAAATAAACCCTTGGCGACAACAACACACGAGATCCCCCAACCCAAACGATCCTTTGGCAGAGAAATTAAAACAAGAATTAATAAATGACCAGTGGTTCAAGGACAATCAAACCATCCTGACCCATAGAGATGGATTAGCTTGGAAAGTGGGGAAATTATATTTGCCTGAATCACTCAGACTCCAAGCGCTCCAGCGCAGCCACGATGTTAAACAAGCTGGCCACTTTGGTTATTTAAAGACACTACACTTAATTAGAAGACAATTTTGGTGGCCAGGCTTAAAGTAGGATGTGGAGAACTACGTAAAAAGTTGTGCAGTTTGTGCTACCATGAAAAGAATCCCAGGAAAACCTCCTGGGCTACTGCAGCCTGTTGCAGACCCTTCCCAACCATGGGAAGAAATTGCTATGGACTTTATAGTTGAATTACCTGAAAGTAAAGAGAATACGGTAATATGGACTGTAATTGACCTTTTTTCAAAACAAGCTCACTTTATTGCATGCTCGGGTCTTCCATCTGCCCCAAAACTGACTAAGATGTTCCTCAAGCATATTTACAGATTACACGGCGTGCCAAAACAGATAATTTCTGACAGGGGAGTCCAATTTACAGCAAAATTCTGGAGGGATATCCTCAAATTGATTGGTTCAATGCAAGGACTGTCATCAGCTTTTCACCCCTCTACGAATGGATCAGCTGAAAAGGCTAACACAATGGTGGAGCAGTATCTTAGGTGTTATGTGGATTATCAACAAACAAATTGGACTGATCTGCTACCTTTCGCTGAAGTGGCTTATAACAATACTGTGCACACCATTTAAAATAGCCACTGGGAGGGACTTCATTCCAATGCCTGAATACCCCCAGGAACCTCCTGCCTCTCAGACTTTAGATCAATGGGTGTCTGCTTGGAGAGGGGTTTGGGACAATGCAAAGAAAGCTGTGAAAAAAAGCCTCAGGAATTTACAAGAAGCAAGCTGATAAGAAAAGAGCACCACAGAAGTCTTTCCGTGTGGGAGAAAAAGTTTATCTTTCCACAAAGTATTTAAGACTTAAATTACCTAGCAAAAAAATTGGGGCCAAAATACCTGGGACCTTTTCCCATAGTACGAATTTTAAACCCTGTTACTGTAGAACTAAAAGTCCCTCGTCTTTTGGGGGAAATCCACCCAGTATTTCACTGCAGTTTGTTAAAACCGTTTAGGGAATCGACTTTGAGACCCCCTCCCAAGAAAGCACCTGGTCCACTTGTGGTGGTTGGAGAGACTCATTATGAAGTGAAACGTATTCTTGATGCTACATTATATAAAGGGAAACTGCAATATTTAGTACAGTGGAAGGGATATCCACTATCAGATGCTACCTGGGTGAAATCTACTGATGTAAAGGCTGATAGACTTATACATAAATTCTATGATAAACATCCGAACAAACCAAGGGGGGATTCTTAACTTTTTTTCTTGTTTGATTTGCAGGATTTCTCCTTTATTTAAGGGGAGCCGAATGTCAACGCTGTGACAAACAGAACTGAAGCCATTTTCGTTTTTGTCTTCATTGCCACATATTAGTTTAGAGATTTTAGCTAAAGGAAGAAGGGTGGGAAGGTGTAGTTTTCAGTTAGCCAAAAGAACTTCTGTGTGTGAGAATCAAGGTCAATGCTGATAACATTTTGGTGGGCTAAAGTGCTAGGAAGAGAGCCCGCATTTTGAAATAATTGGTGAATGTGATTTATGACAGCAATTTGGGGTGGGAATTGCAACTTGTAACTTTGTAGCCTGAGGGAGGGAAATTTAATCTTGGGATCATTTTTGTATGTGCTCATATCTTGTTTCCTAAATAAAATGTTCAAAAATAAGCAAAAAAGCCACTTAAACTTTCTTCACCCACATTTGATAGTTAGGCTGAAATTCATTAAGTGTGCCTTTCTGGCACTGGCAAACAACCATAAAACAGAATCCAGCTTGGTTAAAGGAGGTGGTTAGGAATAAAAAAGAAGCTGAAATGAAAAAAGTTGTAATAACAGCAGAAATGGTAGAGAAAAGGGCAAAGAAGATTGAGAAATCAGAAGCACCACATGAAGATGAACTCCCTGGTTTTTGGTTGAAACATCTGACAGGTCCCTGTTTGGGCGGCAAGATTTTTTAATTGACCCCATGGATTACTACCCCTTTCTTCTCCTACATGTGGGGACCAATGATACAACAATGAATCTGAAAACAATAACAAGAGATTACAAACAGCTAGGGAAGAAAGTTAAAGAATTAGGAGCACAAGTGGTGTTTTCATCTATACTTCCAACAAAAGGCCAACATCCAATGAGGGAGCAAAGGATTTTAGAAACGAACCACTGGCTTAAAAACTGGTGTCGTCAACAGAACTGGGGTTTCCTAGACCATGGTCTGCATTACCTAGATGAAGGGCTACTGGCAAGGGATGGAGTGTACCTCACAAGAACTGGAAACAATATATTCGGAAAACAACTGGCTCATCTTATTAGAAGGGCTTTAAACTAAAATTGAGGGGGGAGGCCAATCTTCACGACCTATAGAAGCTAATTCCAAGCAAAAACCACTAGATAACCAATCACATAAGGAGGAAGGGAGTAAAGAGAAAAAAGAAATAAAAAAGAAAAAAAGAAAAACAAATTCACCCAGTTTGTTTTCTAAACTTTGAGTGTTAGTGTATAGACATTTGAGTCCTTTATTGGTCTTGGGTATGTTTCTTATATCTTTTATTTGTAACTGGGATTTACATCCTTTCCATCACTCTCTATTTCATTATGAAGTATTAGTACATGAAAGCAGATATTATATAGTTGCCATTACTGAAACTTGGTGGGATGAAACTCATGACTGGAATGTACTGATGGAAGGATACAAACTATTCAAAAGAAACAGACCTAACAAAAGAGGAGGGAGTTGCATTATATATAAAAGATGGCTACATCTCTACAGAAATACACAAAACCAAGGGTGAAAACCTCCTAGAATCCATATGGGTCAATATTAAAGGGGGGAAATGACATTGCTATAGGCGTATACTACAGGCCACCCAACCAAGCAGAAGAAATAGACAAACATTTTGCTAATCAATTAAAAAATGTATGTAGGAAACATACCACAGTAGTAATGGGAGACTTTAACTACCCAAATATCAACTGGAAGGCAAACTCTGCAGCAAATGGGAGATCGAACAGATTCTTAACGAACCTACTGTAGCTGACAACTTTGTCATTCAAAAGGTAGAGGACGGAACTAGAGGAAAAACTATACTGGACCTAATTCTTACTAAGAGAGAAGAAGTGATAAAGGGAGTTGAAGTTGCCGGAACCTTGGGCGAGAGTGACCACATCACACTGGAATTCAATATAATGCAAACACAAGCAATAGAATATAATCCAACCAGTGTCTTAAACTTTAAAAGAGCTGATTTTAACAAACTCAGAGACAGCCTAAGCAACATTTCATGGATAAAAATCCTAAAGGGGAAAACAACTCAAGAAGCATGGGAAACTATGAAAAATAGGATCATAAAAGCCCACTCCAACACAATACCACTGAAAAAGAAAAACAAGAAATCCAAGAAGAAGCCAGCATGGTTGCACAAAGATCTCTCTGATAAACTGAAAGACAAAAAGGATAAGAACAAACAATGGAAAGAGGGACACATAACTAAGGCAGAATATCAGCAGATAGCCCGAATCTGCAAAGATGAAGTCATGAAAGCAAAGGCTCAGAATGAACAAAGACTTGCAACAAAAGTCAAAGATAATTTTTAAAAAAGTTTCATTCAACATCTAAATAACAAGAAAAAAGTCAAGGAAGCATTTGGTCTACTAAAGAGAGAAGATGGCAAGGAAGTAACAAGCAGTAGAGAGAAAGCAGAGCTGCTTAACTCATTCTTTGCATCAGTCTTCACGCAAAAAGAAACTATAGCCCAACCTACCAAAAACATAACTGTAAAAGACAAACTAGAAATAAAAATTAAAATAAGCAAGAAAATGGTAAGAGAACACCTGTCTGACCTTGATGAATATAATTCACCGGGATCTGATGGATTACATCCCAGAGTTCTGAAGGAGCTGGCAGATGTTATTTCAGAACCATTGCCATATCTTTCAAAAATCCCTGGGAACACCAGGAAATTACCTGAGGATTGGAAAAGAGCTGATGTGGTTCCCATCTTCAAAAAAGGGAAATAAACAGACCCAGAAAACTACAGACGAATCAGCCTAACATCAATACCTGGGAAGATACTGGAAAAGATAATCAAAAACAGATCTGAGAACATCTAGAAACAAATAAAGTTATAACTAGTAGCCAGCACGAGTTTGTTAAAAAAAGATGATGCCAAACCAATCTGTAAGACGCTAAGAAAAGACACAGGCATGTCTTTAGCAGAGGTTTGAAGCTGCAGGACACAGCTTGAAAAACTCTGTGAGTTTATTGCTTTTTATATTCTTGTTACATACACAAGCTTAACCATTAGATGCTGACAAAAGTTTCTTCATTGGAAAATTCCAAATATTTTCTAGTAACATATTATATGGTCAAAGACTAGGTAAAGAACAAATACAGGCAGATCAAAGGAGAAAGAACTAACAAAGACAGGAAAAGATAGGAGAAGGAACTAAGCATATTATCTGTTTAGGTAGGTGAGGCATTAAGTCAAAAGGGGATGACCTTCTGGCTGCTTCACTGGGACAAAGGGTATCAAAAGGTTATGAGGTTTGTGTGGGGGGAAAGCACCGCAGTTTGCTGTGCGTGCATTTTTCCCCCACACCAATCTTATTTCATTCTTTGACAAAGTGACTAAATTAGTAGACCAGCAAAATGCTGTGGACATAGTATACCTAGACTTCAGCAAGGCATTTGAAATAGTAGACCACAACCTACTTCTTGGTAAGCTAGAAAAATGTGGGATAGACAGCATCACCACCAGATGGATTTGTAACTGGCTGACAAACCATATTCAATGAGTAGTCCTTAATGGTACTACATCTACATGGAGGGAAGTAAGCAGTGGGGTTCCACAGGGTTCCATCTTAGGCCCAGTACTCTTCAATATCTTCATCAATGACTTAGATGAGGGAATAGAAGGGGAACTCATCAAATTTGCAGATGACACTAAACTGGCAGGAATAGCCAACACCCCAGAAGACAAGCTCAGGATCCAAAAAGATCTTGACAGACTTGAACAATGGGCCCTATCCAACAAAATGAAATTTCATGTGGAGAAAAGCAAGGTTTTACACCTGGGGAGGAAAAACCAAAGGTACAAGTACAGATTAGGTGAAACCTGGCTCAAAAACAGTAACTGTGAGAGGGACCTTGGAGTCCTAGTGGACAATCACTTAAACATGAGTCAGCAGTGTGCAGCAGCCGCCAAAAAAAGCTAATACAATCCTGGGTTGTGTAAACATAGGCATAGAATCAAAATCACGTGAAGTATTAGTACCACTTTATAAAGCCTTAGTAAGACCACACCTGGAATACTGCACCCAGTTTTGGTCACATTACAAAAAAGATGTTGAGACTTTGGAAAAAGTACAAAGAAAAGCAACTAAGATGATTAAAGGCCTGGAGACTAAAACATATGAAGAACAGTTGCAGGAGTTGGGTTTGGCTAGTCTAGAAATAGAAGGACTGGGAGGACATGATAGCAGTATTCCAGTATTTGAGGGGTTGCCACAAAGAGGAGGGGGTCAACTTATTTTCCAAAGCACCAGAGGGCAGGACAAGAAACAATGGATGGAAACTAATCAAGGAGAGAAGCAACCTGGAATTAAGGAGAAACATCCTAACAGTCAAGACAATTAATCAGTGGAACATTGCAAAGTCTATAAATTTGGTCATTGCCCTAGAATCCACTAATGCTGCAATCCCTTCTTCCTGGCCATGGGGTCGGGTCAAGGGAACAGACATTTTCAGCAACGTACCTTGATGTAGATGGTATTAAGCTCTCTTTAATGTTTGAATAACCCCTCCTGTGAGCTCTTGCAAGAGAAGCTGTTGTTTCCCTGGGCCTGTACTCTGCGCTCAGGGTGGCGTTCTCCTGCACCCTGGCTTGGAGTCTTTCTCCTCTCCTTGGGGCTTTGGTAGAGCAGTTTGTCTCCATATGCTCAAATTCTCCACAGTAAAAACCAAGTGCCAAGTCTAACCCTAATGCTAACCCTAACCTTCTGTCTTTCTTCTGCAGCCGGTGATTTCCTTGTCGCCCCTATTTTCATAGGTACCTCTCCCTCCTTGGTCTCTGTCAGCAGCAGGGGGAGAAGGCTAAATAGTTAGGCTGTGATGTCAGCTGCCTCTGATGTCTGAACTGACTTCAAATCTCTTCCATACATGAATCGATGATAACACAAAGTTGGTAGATTACTGTCAGGCATGAAAAACCAGGTCCACACATGAAAGTTCAATTTAACTGATTTATTGCTGAAAGCCTTCACACAGGAATCTTCTGAACTAATGGTCAGCACCTGGTTAGAGTTAGAGAAGGGTCAACAGCTATCAAGGGGGTTGGACTTTGTGGCTACATAATGACTCTAAGCTTATCCCTCTTTTTACTCCTGTCCCTGGCTCTGCCATTCCTTCTCCTACAATACCATGGTTGATGGTATCAAAAGTCACCAAGAGTTCAAGCAGGGCAAGGATGGTTTCCAACTGTGAACAGATCGGATCAATTTTATCAGTCAGGTGTTCCACAAATTCCTCCTCATGACCCTGAAGATGGTCATCTGAGCCACACTTCCCTAAAAGGAAGCAAGTGCAGATGCAATAAGGGCAATAAGGGTGGAGAAATAATGTCATTTTGCTGCTGTTATCACCACAAAGTAGGCCTTAATAGAGGCTGTAACCCATATTCAGTCAGATTCATCCCTTGTTTTCCTGCAGAGGCACTCCAGACATCTCTTAGCCCTTTTTAACACCCTCAACAACTCTGTGAACCATGTGGTGTATCAGAAGCAATGAGCCAAGAGAGGCCACATGGGTGTGATCCTTTCCAGGGCTTTGGTTGCTTTCTCTTTCCAGGCTGTGGCCAGAGCCTCCATAGGACCATGCAGCAGGACCCCCAGGATATCCCCCAGCTCCCTTTGGAACCCAAGCAGGTCCATCAGTCACCAGGGCAGACCATTCAAATAGGTCTTGCCTCCCTGCTGAAGAGGGCAGCATGAGAGAATCTCAGAGACACCAGGGTGTGGTCTGACCATGACAGAGGGGATACTTACAGATCCTCCACCAGATCACATTGTCACTGCTCCGACAAGAAGATCATAACCAGAGTGTAACCACTGTCCCAAGTCAGGCCATGGTTGACCTGGGATAGGCCCATGGCCACCATGGTGGCCATGAACTCCTGAGCCATTTCCAAGGTCATCCCCAGAGATGGCAGGTTGAAGTCCACCAAGACCATAAGCCTGGGGAACTCCACCGCCAATCCTGAGATGGCCTCCAGCAGTTCAGGCAGGGAGGTTGCTATGCAGCAGGGAGGCTGGTACAATAGCAACAGTCCCAACTGATCCCATGAGCCCAGCTTCAGGAACAGGGCCTCATACCCAGAAACCTGAAGGTCAGAAGAGATTCCCAGATGACAACTGCTACACTACCTCCCCTGCCCTGAAGTCTCAGCTGGTGCCAAACCCTGTAATGGCCTGCCCTCCAGCTCTTGTCAGACCAACCCATGCCTGTCACCACTGAAATATATTGCCCCATCCTGAATCCTTCAAGGTGATCATCCCCCTCCTGCCCTGGCCTCCCTCCCCCATGAGCCAGGGGCCCTGCCATCTTATTGAGCATTCACACTGACCCAGACTACACCAGGGAAGGGGGGGACCTCCTGCAGTACTTAAGCACTCAGTCAGTGCCAGCAGGGGTCCTCACTCTCCCCAGCCCCCATACATACACACCATAAATCTCCCAGCAGCTGGTATCTCCCACTGGCTAGCCAGGAAGGGGCTACATTCACAGCCACCCTCTAGCTCAGGGCTTTTCAACCTTTTCACCCATTGTACCACTTTTAGGATATGGCAACATCCGAGTACCACCAGTCGCCTAGCAAGGTGTCAAAAACTTGATGACCAAAACAAAAAAAGGAAAAAAATGATAAAGTACAGGTAGTCCTCGACTTATAACAGTTCGCTTAGTGACTGTTCGAAGTTACAATGGCACTGAAAAAAGTGCCCCCCAAGCCACAGCCAAGCAAGACACCTGCCTGCCCATCCGGTGGCGCTCTTCCTCCTGTCCGAGGTTTTCATTGTTGTGAGCATTTCTGTGGAGGATTGGCAGAAGGAGTGGGGTGGGGGTGGTGTTTGGTTTTTATTCCCCCCATCTGCTGGGTGGTTGCAGCAGGTTTTGGTAACTTCACATGACCCTGGGACACTGTGACCATCATAAATATGAATCAGTTGCCAAGCATCTGAATGTAAATCACAAGACCCTGGAGATGCTGCAACATTCCAGCTGATTGGTGCTTCTTCAGGGCTCAGCAGAAGCGCCAGGATCAGCTCCAGCTGGAGCCTGGTGCTGATCCTGGTGCTTCCACTGAGCCCTGACAGCCCCGAAGAAGCGCCGATCAGCTGGAAAGCGGCGCTGATCCTGGCGCTTCCGCTGAGCCCTGACAGCCCTGCAGCTCCAGCCATCTCTCGCTCAGGCTTGTGCGGTGCTGCCACTGGTTCAGCTCATTCCCCTCCTCCGCTACTTTTCTAGGATGGTCGCGTACCACCTGCCAGGTGCCAATGTACCACAGGTGGTACCCGTACCACTGGTTGAAAAGCCCTGCTCTAGCTGACTCTCACCATGCAAAGAGGGTGACAAACATCCTGTTCAACCACTACCTGAGCCCACCTTGGCTCTCACCCTCAGGGGAGCCCCCCAAATCTCCCCAGGGGAAACAAGACTACCTTGCCACACATATACAACCTAGGCCCAGGCCTCTGACCTCCAAATCCAGTTGGACTCTCCAGCCTCTGACCTCACATCCAAAATGTGAGGTCAGAGGATGCCTTCCCTCCTATAATTTTATAAATTAAAATTTTCTCCTGCTGTTATAAGGAAGCCCTTCAGAAATATTGTCTGCTTATGCAAGTTATGTAGCATAAAGTTCAATCAAAGGCCAGTTTTTAACATTTTGGCTTTTGGAATAAAATTTATAAACCTGGAATTTATGTGCTGGAAATTTCTCCATACTCATACTGCCTGATGGCTCTGAAATACTTCTTTTCCTTTCCCAAGAACAATAACCCCCATCAACTGTCATTGCTAACCAAGTCCTATATCCGTATTTGCCAACATGCACTCACATTTTTTATGCATTTTTTCAAATATTCTCACTCAGTTTAGAGGAAAACAGCTCGTCTTTCTTCCAAAAGACAAGAAACTTCTAACTGCACATTTTACAGTTACATTGGCTCTTAGTGTCCAGGAGGTACATGGAAATACTCTGTTTCTCATCATGCAATCATCTCACTTCTCTATGCTTCAGCTGGATGTCAAGTGAAGATGTAACTAGGAAAACCTTCCCATGAGCTTATTCAGATCAGGCAACATGAACAGACAGGGAGATGTTGGAGTGATAGAGGGAGAAAAACCTGAAGACAATAATACCAACAGCACCTTCCACCATTCCACAAGAGTAAGCTAAACACAAGCACACACAAATCATTTGATACAAATTCTAAAACTCCGTGACAAGGGACTCAAAAAATGTAAAACTCTTCTACAAGGAAAGACAATAATTGTGAAATTAGGTGAGAATTCACTGGGCTTTACTTTCAGGTATTAGGTATATACAACTGCAGCTAAAGAAAATCACAATGAATTTATGAATGCATAATTTGAAGGCATTGTTCTGCCTCATATTTATTTATTTATTTTATTTTTATTAATTACATTTATATCCCGCCCTTCTCCTTACGGACTCAGGGCGGCTAACAATCAGATAAAAAACACACACATTATACACCTATTAAAATTGATTAAAAAGAAATATTTAAACTCGTCAAATTTAAAAATAAATAAAACCCCTTTAAAATCCCTTAGGCCAGTCCCGCAAGCTGGAACAACCACGTCTTGAGG
>NW_015388805.1:43715-44991 GCF_001527695.2 Protobothrops mucrosquamatus
AATGCAAAAAGGGACCTACTACAACAGCTCTACGATCTATGGCAGCTATCCCTACCAAGGAGCAAATGGTTTCGCTTACTATGCTAGTCAGCAGCAATATCCTCTGCTTTCTGCTTCAGTGCTGGTGGAAACCAAGTACCATCGACCTGCATGCTCTTTGCAGTCCCCAGGCAGCACCAACAGCACTGTGTCTCACCACAAGGCTAATGAAATCAGTGAGAGTTGTATGAGGACCATCACCAGCCAGTCCCTCTAGCGTCCACTCCTGCCAGATCAGCCCTAGCAACACCCTCCATCCCAGCAGGCACCACCACCACCCCCTCCTCCTCCCCCCTCTGTGTCACTGCCTCAAAATGCTACCACTAACCTCAGCCCAGCCAATGCCAAAAAGAGCTCCATACCGAACTCTGCCACCAAATCTATCCCTGGATGAAAGAATCTCGGCAAAACACCAAGCAGAAAAACAGTGGCTCCAGTTCAGGTAATGGAACAGGGGAGGGTTAACTGCAGAAAGCAGTTTCCTACCATCACCTGCAAAAGTTCACCCAAACTTCTTGGGAGTCATGCCTGCCAAGGTGTCAGGAAAGAGATGGAACCTTCCCCAGCTATTTCACTGGGAAATTGAACCCACACAATCTGTTGAGCTCACAAACATTATTTTATTTGTGTGCGAGCACGCGCACAAACACAAACACACAAAACCCATCTCCAGAGAGTCTGGTGATGAGAGAGGCTTCAGTTTACTTGATGGTGACCTCTGCTCAACTCTGATAAAATAATGTGAAAGTCCTTTGCTTCTCTCTTTTCAATCTTGGATGCCTGTTAGGATTGTCTTCAACATTCCATAGTGCAGCCTCTCCCTCCCCCTTTGGCTGCCAGGGTATTAAACCACAGCCAGATATGTACAAGTCCCTGGCCTGTCTTCCACCAGTGTTAGGACTGTTTTTGGCTTGATTCTATTCCAGCAATAAGCCAGCAACATATTCCTGCTGAAGTGTAATGAGAATAAAATAGCTCATCATGATCTTCAGTCAAAATCAATGTTTTGTTTGATATTCATAATCTCCTTTGAATTTAGCTCACAGACTGGCAGCCTTATAGAAGTGGGAACAAAGCTTAGGCTTCTTTAGCACATTGCAGGCAGGTCCATAAATACATTATGGGTGTCTATCTACTGTGTTATTACATAAGTAAAGCCAAATCAATGAGAAAAGGATTAGCATCCTTCTCCCCAGGCATTTGGCTGCTTATAAAATAGAATAGAATTCTTGATTGG
>NW_015388805.1:45444-69189 GCF_001527695.2 Protobothrops mucrosquamatus
TTTATGTTAGGTGTCCATTTTAAGTCTTGAGATATTATAGAACCTAGAAACTTGAAGGTCTCTACTGTTGATACTGTGTTGTCTAGTACTGTAAGAGGTGGTAGAATAGGAAGGTTTCTCCTAAAATCTACTATCATTTCTACAGTTTTGAGTGTGTTCAGTTCAAGATTGTTCCGGCTGCACCACAAGGCTAGTTGTTCAACCTCCCGTCTGTATGCAGATTCATCCTTGTCTCGAATGAGGCCTGTTGTATCATCTGCAAACTTCACTACTTTAACAGAGGGATCTTTTGAGATGCAGTCATTGGTATATAGAGAGAAGTGGAGAGAGCACACAGCCCGGGGGGGGGGGGGGGGCTGTGCTAATTGTACAGGTATCTGATGTGATTTTGCCTAGCTTTAGACGGATCCGTGATGGTTTTCAGGTGGGCCAGCACTAACCTTTCAAATGTTTTCATAACTACGGATGTTAGAGCAACCAGTCTGTAGTCATTCAGTTCTTTGATGGCGGGTTTCTTTGGCACTGGGATGATAGTAGAGCATTTGAAGCAAGAAGGAACATAGCACATCTCTAGTGATTTATTAAAGATGCGGGTGAAGATGGGGGCCAATTGGTCAGCACAAGCTTTCAAGCAAGAAGGAGTTATCTTGTCTGGGCCTGGTGCTTTTCCAGGCTTTTGTCTGTGAAATAGACCTTGCACATCATTTTCTGTGACCACCAGAGGTGGAGGGCCCAAGGGGAAGGGGTCAGTTGTAGGAGGTGTGGCTGTTGTTGGTGTATCTGAGATGGGGATGGTGGAGATAGGTGACAGTGGTTTCCTCTCAAACCTACAGTAAAATACATTCAGGTCATTTGCCAGTTGTCGATTTCCTTCAGCATGGAGAGGAGGTTTGCTGTAACCAGTGATATTTTTGAGTTTTCCACATATTTGCTGGTTCATTTGTTGAGAGCTGATTCCTCAGCTTTTCAGAGTAGCTTCTTTTTGCTGCTCTGATCTCCCTTGTTAATACATTTCAGGCCTGATTTTACAGCATTCTATCTTTTTTCCTGTAGGCTTCCTCTTTGGCACGACATAGTTGCTTGAGTTTAACTGTGAACCAAGGCTTATTGTTACTGTATATTTGCAAGTTCCTGGTTGGCACACATAGGTCTTCACCAAAACTAACATATGATGTTACAGCATCTGTGAGTTCATCCAAGTCTGTAAAGGTATTTTCGAAATAGTGCAGTCAAAGCAAGCTTTGCCTCCTCAGTCCAAGATTTCATTGATTTAATTGTTGGTTTTATGGTTGTAAGCATTTGTCTATAAACAGGTACAAGGTGAATCATACAGTGATCAGAGTGTCCCACAGCTGCTTGTGGTAAAGACCAATAAGCATCTTTTAGTGTTGTGTAGCAGTGGTCTAATGTATTCTTGCCTCTAGTAAGACAGTTGATGTGCTGAAAGTATTTTAGTAGCTCTTGGCTTAAGTTAGCACTGTTGAAATCACCTAACACAATGAGGAGTGAATCAGGATATTTTTCTTCAGCCCACATAATCTGGTTAGCTAGAGTTTATAATGCATTGTTTACACAAGCTTGTGGCGAAATGTACACAGCAATTAGTAGAAACGAGGAAAACTCTCATGGAGAATAAAATGGTTTGCAATTGATAATTAATGTCTCTAAGTCCATGTCACAGAATTTCTTTAGTGTAGTTACATTTTTGCACCATCCGTTGTTGATATAAAAGTAGAGACCCCTTCCCTTCTTTTTACCGAATGTTTCTGCAATTCTGTCTGCCCTCTGTATCTGAAACCCTGGGGTATGCCTCTATCATCAATCGACTCATTAAGGCAGATTTCAGTGAAGCAGAGGGCTGCTGAGTTGTAAAAATCAGAGTTGCATCTGTTTAAAAGAAGTATTTCATCCATCTTATTAGCGAGTGAACATAGATTAGTTAGAAAGAGTGAAGGAAGAGGGTTTTTTGTTCCACTTCTCCTTAGTCTATTCAAAATCCCTGCTCTCTTACCTCTTCTTTGTCTAAGTCATTTTCTCCTTTTGTTTACATTACTCCATTGTTCAGAGGAAGTTGCTTCTTCCTGTATTAGAATCTCTTCAGCGATTGTAAAAAAAAAAAAAGGGGGGTGAAGTCACAAAAAGCTACCCATTAAAAAAACATTCCTTGATGCTTAACAGATGTTCTCAAGTATGAAATCTGAAGTGAATCAGAGAATAATAAAAAAATAACAAAACTATCAGAGAGCATTTCACCAAAACCATTTTCTGCCACTATTTAGGCTTCTAGGATTTTAAGAATATTTCCATATTCCAATCCCCATATTTTTTCTGTTACACAGCAATTGCAATGTTGTTTTTTTAGTTTGGCTAATTCATATTTTTGAAAATTCCCAATTTTGGATTAGAGAGTAGGCAGGAAAAGCTCATTTTACTAGAAATCAAGATGGAAATGAATGGTTTAGAAACATTACCTAAAATTGGATACCTTCGTGAAGAAAGTGGAGGGGGAATTCTATAAAGAAGTCCCATCTTTATAACTACGAGGGCAATTCGGAAATAAACCTCCATTTGGTTATCAATGACAGACACTCACAGATACAGAACTTCTATTATACACATTAGAAAACTACAACATTACATTACTTTTTGACATAATCACCATTCAAATTGAGGCACTTGTCATAACGTCTTACAAGGTTTGAAATTCCTTCTGCAAAAAAATCTCCTGCCTGGGAATGAAGCCACCCTGTAACAGCATCCTGTAGCAGCATCCTGAAGCACATTGTCATCGTAGGTGCAACTCAAGCCACTGTTTCATTTAAAAAACTGGTTCATTTTCAATTGATCTAGTGGACAAGTCAACTGCAACACAACCTTCCCCTTCCACTCTTCACTGCCTACTGAACTACTCCGCAAGGCGCCATAGGATGGGGCGTTACTATCCCCGCCTATTTCTCGCACATGCTCAAACGGAGGTTTATTTCTGAATTGCCCTCATATATTATTATAGTTTGGTGTCTATATATCATTATAGCAATGCCACAGCTAAGGAGGGGGAACAGCAGTTTGGATCATCCAGATTATTACTGAGTACAACTCTTGATCTAACTAGATGCCTCTCTTTTTCCTTCCACCCAGCACTGATGATGTTACCTGGTTTAGTAATGAAATGTCTGCAAGAAAACCAAGCTCAGAGAATGCCAAGGACCCCACAGACTAGCTAGTTGCGAGGCGAAATTAGGTGGGAAGCCAATTTCGTTCCCTTTAGTGAATGGCAGTAAAGCGCCAGTTGGGCAGCCAGCCATAAATGCATGTAAAACACACACATGCACTCTTTAGAGACGCCTTACTGATCAAGTGTTTACACATTATTTTGGGTCTCCTCCTGCCTCAGTTTCCTCACCCCAGTCTCTCCTCTTTCTCCGCACACGCACAGAAAATTCCTTTCTATAAAAGAAATCTCTTTCAGCTGTTTTCCAGCGCAAAGAAGTGTGATGGGACCTGCTTTTCTTGAATTGTCAGTGCCTTGGTTGTTTCTGTTCTCAGGCAGATTTCCCTCATGGAAGCAAGTCCCAAGGTAATCAGGTCTGGGTTAGATTAAATCCAGGCGTTAAGGGTCTGGGCAAAGAGAGACTAAAGGCGGAGCTGGCCCAGAGGTCTTATTCAGCACCACCAATAGAGCAGAGACACTGTAAGTGCCAGAAGACCCTCCTCTCTGCTCCCACCACCCTCACCTCGCTCGCGTTCCCTCCGCAGCTCCCGAGCAAACAGAGCTGCTGGATTGAATCCCGGGTTGAACCTCACAAGCAAGTTGGGAGCCCCGATTCCAGTAGTCAGACCAGTCTACACCAGCGGAGCACAAGCTTTTCCACCCAATTCCTGCATTTGAGACAAGGGGAAAAGAGAACCTGGGAAAGATTCAAATGCACACCATCCCTAGACGTAAAAAAAGTGGGATTTGAACCGTGGAAAACAGTCTGAAGACCACCGGAATGCTAGGCAGGCGGGAGGGAAGCAAGGGGAAGGTTACAGAACTGTTGTTGGTTTAATTTTATGACATATCCAAAAAACAGGCGTTTTTACCCATCGTTTAGTCATGCATGTGACTTTTCATGTGACTTTTTCAATATTTCCAGATTCTCCATGTATGTTATTGTTGCTTGTATTTTATTTTTAGGGGGCTTTTTTATAGATGTGTATTTATATAAATGCAGTCACCACCTCAAGTAACATTTTTGGTTACCTACATAAATTTTGAAAACAATCTGGGTGGGACACCTCAGATCGGTCTGTATCTGATTCTAAGCTTAGAAACCAGTGAAATTTCCTGTCAAATAAGCAAAGAGAAATATTTGTCTATCATCTATTTATCATCTACATAGGAGTAAGTTCTCTAGACACTCTAAGTATTACTAGAGCTTTAGAATAAACAGAACCATTAAATATTCTCAATAACTCAGAAAATGCAAAGCACCAGGCTGATATCTGATCATTTCTAGAAACCAATATGAAAATGAAAATTAAAGTCTCCCTCAAACGGGATATACCACTAAGAAGGAGGCTAATAAATACCTACTAAGAATGCATTTATGCAATGATTAAGTGAACTCTGACCTCTGAAAAGGTGTTGCAATTAGCCACAACATGCAGCACTTTCAAATGCTCAGTTTTTGTGGAATCCCACTGGTCCCTTCCTGCAAGCTCAGAACTCAAATTTCCTAGTGCATGCATACACATGCATACTGTCCTCAATCCAGTTAAGCCAATGCACTTTAAACACTAAAACATGAAAAACAAAGTATTTCATATTCACAGGGTTGCAGATACTGATGAAAATATTAAATAAAAATGCTTCAAGGGAACTTCCCCCTAACATCAACAGGACTTTCTCTTCCCAGGAAAGTTTGTTTTATTTATCTTTTTAGAAGTTTTTCCTATAAAGAAATGGTGCATCTTTCTCTCTGAAAACTGCCATGGATTTTCACTAACATTAAAGCTGAGCAAAGCAAGAAAAAAGAGGAAGAAGACAAAGAGAAGAAGAATAAATATGTCTGTTGAACAACTGAAGGGGTTTTTTTGGGGGTGGTTGTTTTTAAAATAAAGGTAAACTTGTTATCTTTAGAATAATGAACAAGAGGCTGGAAGGAAACTCTGCAGGCACATTTAGCAGTGACCCATCACTGAATTAATTTCTGCTTGAACTTTCAGTGAACCTGAGATTAAATGGAGGTAAGCAGCTAAACAGTGTGTCCTTCCCTACCTTTTCAACAACCCTTTTCAGACTGAGTAAATATTGATTGCTTTCAATCTGATTGCCTACAGGAAAACATATTAGTGTAGCCTCTGAAACCAAACTTTAAGGGTGAACATCAAAAATGGGCTTCAGGGTTTTAAGAAAAGATCTACCTTGCCCAAAAGAATGTCGAGCCTAACTAATCTCAACTGGGTGAGCAAAGGCAATTTTTTAAACAAATATTTTATATTTATTGGTATTCAATGGGAAGGTGAGGGTGGATGTGTCCTAAATTCTAACATCAATAAAGAACAGAGGTGTTAATCAATTCATGGGTATTGATCAATTAATGGTTGGGAATAATCCATCAATTAACTGAATTCAATTGTGTGGATTTATGAAAGGAGCTACTTAGTCTAAAGGAAACTATTATCTTTACTGTCCAGTGGATCAGTTTTCTGACTCTCCACAGTCATATTGATTGAAATAGTCAACTAAATGTCATTCCTATATCCATTTTCTTGGGAGTAACATCTACTTTGTGTGTGCAGGTGTATGTGTGAAACAGAGTGAAATAGATATACCAACCATTTGAATTGGTTGATGAACGTTTTGATCAATAATCTCTAGAACAAACTTTGAGGAAATCTGTGCCACTTCTTTGTGAAGGCAATATCTTTCCCCTGCAGTTAATTGGCTTCCAGTCAGTTCCATTGTAAGCGATTTGTTTCAGAGATATCACTTATTTCCTGGAAAATTATGCTTCAGAGATTACTCAGGCATAAATGCCTTCAGGTGGACCTGGGAATGAGTTATTTATTCTTGAAAGAAGGCTCCATACATAAAGTGGTATTTGCTCCAGTAAGTATTCCTGGCTAACAATGATTTTTATTAATACCTTAGGAGCTTTCTGATACTTGATTTCCTCTAGGCCAGCATTTTCCATCCCAACACCACCGGGGTAGCGACTGGGGTGATGGGAGATACAGTTCAACACATTTGGAAGGCCAGATTGGGGAAGGCTTTGATTAAAGACAGTGGCCCAGACTCTGAAACCTTCTCTGGACCCCTTCTTCCCACCCTCACCGAGGCAGGACACAGGACGCCTGTGGAGCTGCTGAAAGGAGTTTTAGAACAGCTGGTGCCAAGCTCTTGTTCTTTTCCTTTTCTCCAGTTAAATCGAGAAGGGACTGGAAAAGTCAGGTGGGTGCAGAATTTTGCTAGCTCTAGCTCTTAAAAGGTTTAACTTACCTTCCCCATTGGGATATAGATGCCACTTGAACGTCTTTGGCAAAATGCCATTTGTTTAGCTTTGAGGCCTCACCCCAAACAACAAAAGGGGAAAGTATAAGGCAGGCAAAGGTAAAAGGAACGCCGGGTTTCTGCCCGCTTTGAAATCGTCCGAAGTGACGGAAAGTTTTGGGAGACTGTGCTCAGCTCTCCCGAGGCTTCGCCTTGCCCTGGCAGTAGGGCCGGAGCGACTGCAGGTCAAGGCTTATCTACACTGACGTGGGAGGAAGAAAGACGTTGACAGGCGCGCTCCCCCAGAATCTTCGCGCTTCCAACCTCGCCTGCTTTATGGCTGGGACAGGACCCCTAAAAGCCTCTTAAAGAAGCTGCAGAGGACAGTGTTTTTTAAAATGGAAATCATAACAGTAACACTTTTCAAACCGAAACCGGAAGCTGCGAGATGAAAACAATGTTTTACGTTCTTTCCCATGACGATCACATATTTACACTACTAGTGATACCGTAGGAATTGCAATGAAGGGAAGGCAGTCGATCGAGTGAATTTACTCTACGGGTTTTTAATAAAATGTGTGCTTTTGCCAGGGTTTTTCAGCATGTAACTGAGATCTTCCATTCCCACACCCCCAAATCAGTTTTTCAAATTGCGGGAAATTTGGTCGGGATTACAGGACCCCCTGGGGTGGCACTCCAGGAAAAGGAAATCTTCACCCTGCTGATTCTCACCTGCTCCCA
This sequence comes from Protobothrops mucrosquamatus, assembly GCF_001527695.2. NCBI lineage: Eukaryota > Metazoa > Chordata > Lepidosauria > Squamata > Viperidae > Protobothrops > Protobothrops mucrosquamatus. Next base: position 52,661 of record NW_015388805.1, read on the forward strand.
GCTCACCTTCCAAAGTTTGTGCCTGGAAAATCTTATGACCATTTTTCACACTTCCGACCTTTGCACTGGGGAATCCAGATTCACTTAACAACAGGGTCACTAACTTACCAACTGCAGTGATTCACTTAACAACTGAGGCAGAAAAGGTCGTAAAAATGGGGCAAAACTCACTTAACAAATGTCTCACAACCACAACTGAGCCCAAAATTTCTGTTAAGTCAAGGACTACCCGTACTACATTCCTGTCAGAGGCACCTACCAAGGCGCTTCCAGGTTGAAAGGATTAGTTGGTGATTTGCCCAAGAGCGGAGCCCATTCCATCACACAGCTTGCACTCTCAGGTTTGGAGCTGTCGACTTCTCAGTGGTGGTCTGAATCAAAGTCCTAACCGCATGAGCCACTGCAGCCTCTTCACTGAGGGCTTGGGATGCAAGGCAAGACCACCTGAAGACAGCTTCAGCTTTTAATTAGGACTTCATTTACACAGAAGTCAATATGCAGTTTGGGGTGAAAAGGTTAGTACTTGACCCAGGAAGCTCCCACCACAGTATTTCCAAAAGAGCTGGGTTTTGGTTCATTGCCCTTCTTTTTCCTAGTAAATCAGCAAGTTCTCTCTAGGGTCTTCAGCTGATCTTCTTGGATTTAATCTTGGGGACCTTGAACCTAAAGGTTGTAAGAATTTGGCTTGCACCAATTGTGGGAGAGAACACAAGGACTACTGATAAGTTGAACTAGAGAGCTTGGGAATCTTAACTTCAGCCACAGGCTTCCTTTTCAAATAAAGAACCAAAGCAAATAAGAGACTGCTATATGAGTACATTTATTACAGAGATTTCTAGGACCCATAAAATCCTGCTTTGAATTCCATCCTCTTTTTTCCCCCCAACAGAATCTCAGAACCTTGAATGATTGTACAGAAAATATTAGAAGCACTTGATCACAAGAGACAGCTGATAAAACTCAGTTTTAACTTACACCAAAACTTTGTACACCATGCAAAGTTCCATACATAAATCACAGGAAATATAAATTTGTTTGGGCCAATTACCACATTCAGAAGTTAAGCTGAGAAATCTAAGGAAGGATAAATGAGAAATTGGGAGCAGGCTCAAGCCAGAGATTTTGGGAAAGGAAATGGTGGGGGTGGGCAGACCTTAATAAGCAATTTTCTTTTTTAAAAATCTAGTGCCCTTTCAAGGTTCTTATCTAACTCATTTGAAGGAAGAATACTGGTCTATGATATTTTTTGAGGTATCTGAGTTGAACATGTCTTTGATCATGCCAACTTCACTTTTCTCTATAAAATTGAATCGAGTTTTGAGAATGTAGCCACCCTGTTTCAAATTCATAATCAATCTAAATATTTCTAGAAAATCTGTAAAAGACAAATCTCTTGGACAAAAGAGTCCGGTGAGGAGAAGGGCGGGGTACAAATTAAATTATTATTATTATTATTATTATTTACAACCAGCAACTCATACACAGTCAAATTAAAGCCTCAACTTTTTAGAAGTCATGTAAATGATTTCAATAGTGCACCTATTTTTGGAACTGTGAACCTCTTCATCTCTGCCATGGAGGAAACCCTACAGAAATGTTATTTGGCAACTTGATTCTGGTCTATCAACTTTATCACTATGATAATCACTTTTTGACTATTCCCACAAATAGTTTACTGCAGAGAAGGGAAACTCATAAATAAATCATTGTACTTAGCACTGAGAAAAATGCCTGATGTTGAATTAAGGACACTTTCAGTCTGTTAATAGGACTGTGGTCCTGAACCATTGGTTCCTAATCCAGCCAAAATTAACTTTAGCTAAATCTCAAGGATATCAATCTGGTTTATGCCACGAAGTCCCTCTCTATTATTTCTCCCTCCCCTAGGTAACTCAGTAGTCCTGAATTATGCCCATCAATTTGGAAGAAGGTCCCAGGAAAACCAGTGAGATTTGCTTCCAGCAAGTTTCAGTATGAGGTGTCAGTTGTGTGAAGACTGGCAGTCAGAAAACAATCAATCTGGAACCCAACTTGTTGAGAAAGGGGTGGTGTGTGGGATCCCACTTCAGTCTTTAGAAAAGTAAGGTTGGGACACCATCAACTACTCTAGGGGTGTGCATGGGGGGGCAGGGAGTGAAGAATGAGTAGCACCTGTGGATCTTAATTTGAGATAGTCTGAAGTAGAAGAAGTGGGAGAGGGGATACATGAGGATGAGCTGGACTTTTTGAAGTCCTCTATCTTCACTTCCAGTTGGTGTGACCTGAGAGATGGGCAGCAAGCCTTCTTTCTCCCTCTTCTTCTGTTTCATCCTGCAGTTCAGGAACCACATCTTGACCTGGGTTTCACTGAGTTGCACAGAGGCCACAATCTCTACCCTGCAAGCTCTGGTAATATATTTATTGAAGTGGAATTCTTTCTCCAGCTCCATCAACTGCTTGGTGGTGAAGTTGGTACGAGCTGTGTTGGGCTGGCCCACATAACCAGCTTTCCCTGAAAAAGGCAACAACAGGGGCAAGTCACACAATCACAGCCTGCTGCATTAAGCATGGATTCAAGGTCTTGATTGATAGGTGATATTTATTGAAACACAGCCTCAAGACAAACTTCACAGGCACTCCTTGGCTGCAAAAGGTGATTTCTGGGCCAACTCTATCCATGTTTATTCCAAAGGAAGACCTATTTGAATTAGTAGGGACTAACTGCAACATGCTTGGCTTCTGGATATCACCCTGCCAACCTTACCTGATAAGACCAACTTAGATAGGTCAGACAAACCAGGTTGATTCACAGCCAGTGGGGAGCACATGCCTTTAAAACTGAGCATTTAACATGATGGTACACTTTAGGATAACCTGTTGCATTCAGGGACCGAAACACCCCTTTCCGCCTGATATCTAGGACAGCCAGGTTGGTCTGCAGAAAACTTTTCAATGTCCAGAATGGCTTAACCACTGGACAAATGCGAACTAACCTGTTTTAGGAGGGTTTCTCTTCACTTTCATCCAGTCGAAAGTCTGGGCTGGTGGAGACCCCTCCAAAGAAGGGGAAGTGAAGCTTTCTGGGTGGGCGGAGTGGAGAGGAGACAAGGGCTGGCTGAGCTGGCTGAAATTAGTGAGGGTTAAGTTCTGCTCCTCTCCAAAAGAGAGATGGATGTATTGAGCGGACCTGCTTGTGCCCCCATCATAACTCTGGGGGTGCTGGACCATGGAGGAAGAGACATTTCCCCAGTACAGAGTAGGAGCGCACGGGGAGTAGCCCTCACTGATTTCCGCCTCTTGACTGAGCAGGTAATGGTTATAGTTTCCCGCACTGAAGTACGACTGGAAGGTGGTTGTAATCCCATGGGGGGAGTGGTGGCGGTGATGGTGGTAGGCACGGGAGGAGCAAGCAACTCACCGTTGAGAATAGGCGGATAATTGAGGAAGGAATTCATCAGAGGCGTGTCCATCTATCACCGATTGACCGGCTCTTCGAAGTCCTGGGTGACTGTATCAACTTTCTCACTTCCTTCACCGGGGGGGGGGGGGAGAAGAAAAATGATATGAATGTACAGTGAGGCGGTGACCAGGTGAGGGCAACAGCCAATGGCGGCTGCCAAAGTTGCCCTGTTCCTTCCTGGTGATGGATCACCCTGGCTGTGGCATTTAAATTCTGAGCGCCCCTTCGTCAAGGTGACGCGCAGACACCGCCGCAGCCAACCTGCCTGCCTGCCTCCTACTCTCGTCTCAGCCAGCGTGTTGGGCTTGGAGATCTGGGTAGGCGAGCCAGTGTACGCCCAAGCTCTTAACCTTGAGCAGCCGCCGCGGGAACAACAGCAGTGGCAACAGAAGGCACCGAGCAGCCGCCGGAGCGGGCTACTCCAGCGTGGGTTGAAGGACCCAGAGCCTGGCTCTGCAGGTATGCAAAAGCGCTCGCCATCAGATCGGCCGCAGCTTCTCCGGCACCGTCTCCCGGGCTAGAAAAGCCTAAAAGACCCGACTGGTTTGCAGGAAGAAAGCGATCATCCGGGCAAGGGGGCAGCCGGGGTCCCTCCCCCCCCCAGCTCGGGACAGCCCGAGCCTGGGGCAAACCGGCAAGAGTTAAGTCCTTAGTCCAACCTCCCGCGGCTATTTGCATGGAAATAATTGTTGCCGCCGGGGACGCGGAAGGGCGGTGGCTGTGGGAGGGAGGCGACTGGGTTGAAGTCAAGGCTCTGGGCTGACGTAGAGGGGCTTCTGCTGGTGGTTGACACCGTTTGGTGCGTAAAGGAAGCGCTTACAAAGGTTGCCATTGGCAGCGGTCTTCCATTCTCCACAGCTCAGCGGCTGAAGAGGCAGAGCGCCTGTGCAAGCACTCGGCCTCCTCCCTCCCCTGCCTGCCTCCTCCTCCTCCTTTCCCCTCCCTATTGGATACACACCCGGTTTGAAAACACCAGACAGAGCAGGATGTTCTCTGAAATACCGTCTCGGGATTAAAAGGCAGGAGAGTGAGGAAAAGGACTGCGGGGCGACAACGGTTCGGGAGTCATTCTTTCTAATCTACTGTACATCTTTCGCTGTGGCAGAGGACAAGGGAACACAAAAGGTCCGCGCTCAGTGAGGGCCCTCTCTCTGCTTTTTGTTTCCCATCCACCCACACAAGTTCCTTCTTGGAAAGGTGCCATTAAAGACACCGTTTTTCACTGAGTTTAGAACTGGGCCGAAGGATCAATTGTTTACTAAGTACTTTGAAGGGACTTTTTTTAAAGACAGAAGTTTTCACAGAGACTTAATATTCACAGAAAGGGAGAAATTTAAGTGTCACCAGGGGTAAAACAAAACAAACATGAAAAAAGCCTGAGAAGTTTTGCTTCAAAGAGGCAGAAAGCATCAATGCTTGCCTGTGCCTGTTTTCTAACTTCTGGTATTCTTGTCAAGAAGTTAGAATTAACTCACATTTATTAGCAAGTTAGCTGTAGGAGATGACCAGGCTGAGCCCGAGGGAGGCTCAAACCATCATCAGTCTCCAGCCCCTAGTCCCTTGTGCCTACAAGAGATCTAAGTCCAGCCCACCTTGAATTCTGTTGACTTATCTACTGCCAATTTACTTTGACCCTTAGTTCAGATTCTTGTACAATAAACCTATATTCTTTTGAACTGCCTGGACTCCTGATTTCCTGAGCTTGACATTAGCATTACCGGATTCACAAATTCTAAATAATTAGTATTACTTCACTCACACTGCCAGATACCATTCTAGTCTTTATCTAATTAGATTGCCATTTTCTTTCTTAAAAAGCTATATCTCTAGGTTAGCTCTTCTAACTTAAAGTCCCCATTTTGATAAGAATGAAAGTTAGGACCCAGAAGAAGTTGATCAAAATGTAAGCCTGCACTGAAATCTAGCTAGACATTTTTGTAGACAGCTAAGTTCTGGTGTGCAGCTACCACCCAATTAAAAAACCCTCCCCTTTTATTGGAAGTTTGTAGTCTATGCTCAGGTCCTCAGGTCACTTTCATTAAGGAACAGAAGAATAAAGAAAATATCACTTTTGACGACTATATATTTGATCTTTTTCTTTTTGTACACGTTTTTTTATTATTATTATTAGTGTCTGGTGGTTGTTAGTTTCTCTTTTTTTGCTTTTCTTTTTTCTTTTAACTTTGGAAATAAAATTAAAAATTTGTAAAAAAAAAAAAAAAAAAAGATCACCTGGTGCAGGGAGTATGCCAAGCACAGACTGCAGATTGCAAGCTAGGCCTTCCCTTTTCATTATTTGCAATAGCTTAATAACCACAATTTGGAAGCACATTCAGTGGATAATATAGCTACTAACCAGATTAGTGAAGTTAGCAGTGTTGTTTACATTACAGCTTAAACAAAAGAACATAGGTATACACAGATTTCATGTTCCCTGCTACAAAAACATGGTCATTGCTGGTCGCCTTTGAAAATAAAAATTACCCTTCTTCCTTACACCAACCAACCAACCGTAAGAAGAAATGGTTGGAACAGTTTTTTTCTTGACCCGATTTCTGGTATCCATCTGTTCTCTATACACTCGCTCGCTCCCTCGCTCTCGCTCTCTTCCTCTCTGACTGCTTCTTCCTTCACCCCCCTCCCTTCTACTTTTCCACCATTGTTCCAAGGAACTTTTCCCCTTTGTCAGGCTGCCTCTGCCCGAGAGTTTTGTGTTCTGAAGCCAACACAACCGCCGCCACCGCCACCACCACCCCACCCTCAGCTTGCCAGGGAGCAGAAGGGGGCGAGAGAGAGAAAAAGGGGGGTCCTCTCTTGCTGAAATGCAGCTACCAAAGTTTCCAACTCGATTCTCCAACACGCGACCGAGTTCCCTCCAAGCTTTCACCTCTCGGGCCTTTTCTAAGACCTGATCCTCCCCCTCCCCTCGACTTCGCCCCCGCAGACGCCTTTGTTGCTGGGCTGTTCTCGGTATTCCGATCGGAGCAAAGCCGTTTATTGCGTTTGTCGGATGGTTAGACACTCCAAGAGTTTGCCCGAAAACCGTTACATTCCGGAATCATTGTTAGGATTTCTTGCTCGCTCGCTCGCTCTCTTTTGTGTGTGAGAACTATACGTCTCAGCATAGTTATGGTCTCAAGGGGAATTCTGCTTAGGGTCTGGAGTCAATTGATTTGTGTCGAAGGCTTCTTTGTTAGTGGAACGAGAGGCTCCCCAAACTAATAAACCTGCTGGCTTGCCTATAAAATAAAACGTCGATAAACTAAAACGAAAACGTGCTTATTCGTAGGAAATCTGCTCAGAAAGAGCGATTTTCGTGCTAGGCGAAGATGGAAGAAAAAAAAGTAAAAGAAAGATTATTCCCTGCCACACCTGAAGCTTGGCCAAACAGCTGTTTTAACAGAGCAATAAAAAACGAATTATGACTAGCCACCTCCAAACTTAATGGTTTTAGATGGGGATCCCCTACCCCAGGAAATACATAAAAGGATTTTTATTTGTGCATGTGTTCCTGCAATTGATCTCTTTGATGACATTCTCATTGACAGAAAACATTTGATTTATGAGTTTAGGAAGAATTGCACCCAGCCCTTCCAGCTGTTACCCACACAGTTCTATCCCACCCCACTTAGGTGGGTTGCAAAATAGGGAAGCAATCTGTCACCAAAATAAATACACCAGGAGCAGAAGGACTAGCAAATGCGTGCCTGTAAAGCCTGAAGCATTTTTTCCCTCTGTAAATTCTTACAAAGAGAAAGGGAGAGAGATATTGGTACATACACACCCAGAAAACAAACCACATCTATCACAGGCTGCTAGTTTGTAGAACAAAAGAACACATACCAACCTTTAACTTGGGCTAAGGGCACATGGACACACACACACCACCTTCAATTAACAGCACTTTTAGATGGGCCTCATTTTTTGGTGTGTTTTGGTGGGATGGCTAAAATGTTTTCTGAAATGTACACTTGTTAACCTAGTTCAGAACGAGCTTTGGTGAGAATGCCTTTTTCTCCACCTTCAGCATGAGCTTTTGTTCTTCAAGCCTAATTTTTAACCTATAATTTATATGACTTGCACAATTAATAACTAGCTTTTACCAAATGGCTTGTTTGATTTCCTCTCTTTTAGACTTCTTTTCTTGGGACCTTTGGACTATTGGGAAAACCATCAGAAATGTATCTTTGTTGGAGGAAACTCACCTTAGCTACTTCTTATAAGGAAAATCTCTACAAGATGTTTTAGAGATGGCATTTCCCACCCACAAGGTTAGCCAAAATGGGCCCAAATCTCTCACCCATATGTTGGAAATGCAAATTAGCAATAGGGACCTATTACCATATGTGGTGGGAATGTCCTAAAGCCTGTGATTATTGGAATAGGATAAGAAAATGGTTGGAAGAAATATTAATGTTGGAGATAGAGCTAAAACCTGAACTTTTTTTATTGGGCATAACCATAGAGAAATATGACAAGGGGATAATCTATTTGATGTTGCACATCTTGACTGCCGCTAGACTGGCGTTTGCACAAAAATGGAAGAACAAAGAAACTCCCACAGAGGAAGAGTTACTATATAAAATACTATCTTGCGCTGAAATGGGCAGGCTTACGATGGAACTGAAGGATAAGAGTGGATCAGAATACTTTGAAATCTGGGACAAATTTTACTATTGGTGGGAATCGAGGAGGACTGTTGGGGTTACAGATTAGTGTTAAGATAGAAATGTATATAATCTTAGGCTAGCAAATAGAGAACTGAATTAAGTATTGTATAAATAACACATATGTATTTATAGAGATAAAGAACTAAATGTAAGAAGAGAAATAATTTGATAGAAATGTTTATACTGGAATGTTATGTCATGTCCAATGTTTTCTTTTTTAACTGTATTATAAATAAAAAACTTGGAAAAAAAGAAAAAAAAAATGTATCTTTGTTGGTTCCCTGCACCAACATTCCCTTCCAAGATATGGTTCCCAAAAAATAAACACAGTGACTACTACATATACATTTTGATCTGTTTGCATAAATGTAGCATCCCACTAGGAGCATTTGCTTTTTCCTTTTGCAAAATGTTCTTTCATATATACATATGTGTGAGACAAACACAATATTTTTAATAGCACCAAAGCAGTGTTTCCATATTTTTAATTCTAATATGTGATAAGTATTAAATGGGGAAAGTTTGTTTTTAATAAGCAGCAAAGATTTTCTAAGTTGTTGGGAAGGATTGTAACACTGCATTTTGGGGGATGGGGAGGAAAGGAAGGTAAACAATTTCAGTAGCTTCTTCCAATAAATGTCTTCCTCACGAAAAAGGACAGAGGTTTGTGACCAAATTGTTTGGCATGGTTTCAGACCAAAAGAGGGAAAGGGGTAACTCCTTGTGCTATTCATGAAGAGAAAAATAAAAAGGTGCTTGTAGTAAACAATTTATTCTACCAAAAATACTTATGACAACGCATCCTAATGTAATACAAAAATAAAAAAGTGAAGATACAAATTCGATATGATCACTTTCTTACAGGCCATATATGTTGCTTTCATAGAAGGACCTAAAATGTGTATAACTGAACATAACTTAGTTCTCCAATGCAAAGTAGTTCTCCAACACAACAGATGGGGCAACCGAAAATGCTGAGAAACGGAAAAAAATCAAACAAAGGTGGAGGGGAAAATAAAAAATAAGGAGAGAGAAGGAAAAGAAGGTATAACCCTTGGCACATGAAGGTCTGTGCTTTCTCAATAATTCAGGTGCTGCAAGTCAATTGTGGTGAGCGTATCTGTGAAAAAGTCTAAGTTGTCAGTTGAAATATCTACAGGACTGCCAAGGGATGGTGGCAAACTGGGGGAGACGTCAGAAAGCTGTAGGCAGGAATCTGCGGAGAAAACGCTGAAGTCCTGCAAAGAAGAGGCTTCCAGGGCCTCCGGACTGCCATTGTTCACGGCAGCTGCACAGTTCTGGCCCATTGTTGAGGGGCAATTGGGAACAGTGGGTGACTGGCGCTGAAAATGTTTGAGATTTTTCTCATTGCTGGTTAAAGTCAAAACTGGAAAAGTTTGGGAGTCTCCATTGTGGAGGCTTGGAGGAGCCTGTGGCTGATCCAGGGCATTCTGTTGAAAAGGGTGCCTTTCCCTGTCCAAAAGAGCCCCTGAGACTTCGTTGAGGGCTTGCTCAAAAAGAGATTTCTCCTCTTCGGCTTTCTCGGGGTCCCCTAAACCTTTGCATTTCCCTTCGCTATTCTGATTCTCCTTGCACTGGGTCTGCCTCTTGTGCTTCATCCGCCTGTTTTGAAACCAGACTTTGATTTGCCTCTCCGTCAGATCTAGGAGAGCAGCGATCTCCACCCTCCTTGGTCTACACAGGTACTTGTTGAAATGAAATTCCTTCTCCAGTTCCAAAAGCTGTGTGTTGGTATAAGCAGTCCTTAGCCTCCTGGAGCTCCCATTAGCATTTTCAGAGATCTCCAGAGATTCTGTTGACGAACAACCACAGTTAGAAGAGACGCATGCCATGGAAATATTGCCCCTAGTTGGACCTTTTGAGGACACACGACCCTGTTGAGAACAGAGTGGTACTGGTTGTGGGAAATCTCTGCCGCTTGCTCTCCTCTCCAAAGCATAAAAACACCCCAACTACAACAAAATGGCCGCCCCGCGAATACAGCAAAGCCATTGTGTTGCCCCCTTGCGCGCCCGCTCTCCAGGGCCCCGTTTTCCCTCAGCTCGAGGAACTGCTTCGTCTCCATTTCCCCTAGCCGATCAAACTTTGGTATTAGTCATACCACAAATTATAATTAATGCATCAGCTGCTTAGTTGAGCAAGCGTAATCTATCACTCTTCATTACTGTCAAGGACCCCAACTCTAGGACAGCGAGACAAGAGGAGGCCACCTCCAACTGAAATAAATCACCACACCCTAAACAAGTTAGGGGGAAAGAAACTTTGCTTGGGGTGGGGGTGAAGGAGGGTTGGTGTCTGATGCTTTTGCCTGTGGATCCCACCGCCAGCTTCCTTCCTCAGGGTTCAGTGCCTGAGTTAGGAAGGCAACGCCCCAACAGGGAGGCGAAGGCAGTGGGGAGGGTGGGGGAGAACAAACAAATCGGGGGAAAGCCTTGGGAAGCGTAATGGTGCAGCAAAGTCTTTCAACTGACCTTTGTGGCTCAGGCAAGCTGGTCCAGGGACGGAGGCCGAGGCAAGCGGCGGCAGGGCGGTTTTCTTGGACGCCTTTTTCTCTTTCATCCAGGGGTACTCCGGAGGCTGGAGGGCGCCGGCTGGCACTGGGCTGCCGCTGTTGCCATTGGGGCTGTGCTTGGGGCGGCTACCCGGTTTCAGGCTGGGGATGGTCTGCTCAGAAGGAGGAGGAGGAATCAGTGTCGAGTATGAAAGCGTCGAATTCTTGATTGATGAACTTTGAAATGTATCAGCGACAGGGGGAAAAGATGTCAGGCACTCAGCGAGCGATGGCTGACTATTGATAAAGCCAATCTCTCGCTCAATTTCGAAATTCATGGCCTTCAAATCGCACCCTTGGAGAAAAAGTTCCCTCTTATTTAGCGCTTGGGGGAGGGGGAGCAAGGCCCAGGAAGGGGAAGGGCGGGGATCGTGAGAGACAGAGAGGGGGTGAGACAGGAAGAAAGGATAAAAAATATAGACGATCGCGCGTGGGATTTTTTTTTTCTAATTCACTGATTGCAGCCGTATGGGGACCGTGCTATTAAACCATTGAATTCATGGAGACAAGGTTGAAATTGGACCGAATTGGCTGTCACATGATTGCCTCTGCCCAATGACAATTTGGGCTTTAATCAAAAGAAGCCACTGTCTGATTGATCCAAAAAAAGTCGAGAAAGAAAGCCTCATTGGGGCCAAAGAGGCATTATTTATACTTTTTTTGGGAGGAGGCTTTATCTCCGCTGCTCGTCCGCTCCCCTTTTGCCTCCTAATCTGAAATGTTATCTGAGGTGAGTGACTGCTTGTGTCTGTGTCTGTGTCTCTTGCTGTCGCCGCTTGGTCGTTCGTTCATACCGCTGCTGCTGCTCCTGCAGCCGCCGCGGCTCTGTTCGCCCTGTAGGGCTTCTGCCCCGCTTGTCCCCCTCCCGTTTTATTGTTTGGCACTGTCAGGCAAGCGCTTCGCACCTCACAAATCATTTAAGCACCTCCAATCTGACGCCTTGAGTCATTAACAAAGTAATCCATTAATCTTCAAAGTTTTGGCATTGCCGGCTCGGCGTCTCAACCGCAACAGAAAGTTGCACTTGGCCCACCACCAATCCTAAGGAAAGAAATAATTACTTCCTAAAATTAAAACGAGCACCAGAACGAGGTGCGAGTTCCCACCCCTCCTCAAGACCTGGCATCTTTCGGCATTTCTCCGGCGGGATGGTGGTCCACTTTTCTGAACGGTATAGTACAGAGAACAATTGTCAGCCGATCTTGGCATATATACATTGTGTGGAAGGAATTTATTCAGGAGCTTCGTTTCCATGGACAGAAGTCAGACCAGCGAGGTCATGGATGTGTCTTGAGTTGGCTGGACAGAAGTAGATGGTAAAATCAGATGTATATCCAAACGGCACTCAAACCGTAGACATAGGTTTCACAAAAAAGTGGTGGATCACAAGAACAATCCAGAATATTAACATAAACCACACTGGAACCAGCTGTCTCGTTGTTTTCCCCCTTAACTTCAATAAAAATGGGTGAGTCTTGATGCCAAGGAAATACGTCAAAATTCAATAACAGAGTTTTAAAAATTATTAACCATGTAAACCCACCAAAGAGCTGGAAAGACCGTAAAACTGACCGCCTGACAAAATAAGATTGTTTGAAGACACCGTCTTTTGGTTTGCTTTTCTTTCAATTTGCTCATTCAACAATGTTGCAGGTTTGGACAGAACAGTTCTTCAGTCGCCTCAAGGTAAAACGGAAAACAAAAGGAGGGGGGAGAACAATGGAAGGAACAGGAGGATTCAGTAAAAAGGGGAAGAAAATGGTATTTCCTTTCTTCCAAAGCAAAGGTGCTATGTAGGAAGGGAAGGGAAGAAAATGTTGTGAGGCATTCCTATATATTTCAAGGATGCCCGAATATATTCCATGCTACTTTGAGTACTTTTGAGATTCTGAGTTAATCCTGGAAATTGTTCACAAGCGGTTCAAATGATAAACTGGTTGCTCCATCTTCTCATGAAGCACATCTGAGCAAAACAAAAAGGAACAACAGACTCTTTTCGTTTTGAGCGAATCAATCCCCACAATATGGAAGGAGAGCTGGTGAGTGGGAGGGGTGGGATATTGTAATAATCTTAACATAAAATTCAAATTGGAAATTGTTATTTAAGAAGAGGGAGAAAGAGGGAGCCTTAGAAATATACATGTTGGAGGGGGGGCTGATTTAATTTTCTTGCTTTACTTCAAACAAAGCTCTGCTGAAGTGTAGGCGCTATCAATCTTCTCTGCCAAAATGCTTTGACAGCTTCTGGCCCTTAAGAACACATGTCGAGCTTCTTGCTCTTTCCGAGGTGAAATGTGGCAGAGAAAAAAAGAAGAAAGGTTGGGGGGGGGGGGAGAGAGAGAAACTCCAGTAAATAAGCAAAAGGGATGCTGCTGCTTATTTTCCCAAATGGATCCCACCTTACCCCACCCCCTCAATGAAGGATAGAAATTTCAGCTCTTTAACTTGCCTCAGAGACAGCTACAGGCCTAAGGATTTTATTTCATTTCTTATTTATGAATATTGATAACAGGAAAAGTGTTGCTGGTGTGTGTGCATGCTTCATGTTACATGTAAAAGAACCCCACAAGGAGGTAAGGTGAGCAAGGGAGGTGGCTGGGTCAATTGGCTTTGTGAGTTAAATTGGTGTGGGAAGGATTTGGGAAGGGTTTTTTTGTTTTTTCTGTGGGAAGAATTGTGGGTTTTTGTTGTTCTTTTGGTGGGCAACCTAATAGAAAAACCACTTGGAACAAAGAGCTTTTCTCCTTAGTTTTTTTTTAAAGTAGCTTTTTTCCTTATTTCTGTGTTTTCTATCAGAACACACGTTTTCTGTAAGAAGGCATGTAGATAAAATATATGCAGCATGAAGGGAAGGGATAAATGCCTTTGAAATCAGATGGGAAAAAGGAAAAAAAAAACACTTCCTTTCTCTTATATACCTTCTTAAGGGTCGTTTTTTCTGTCCTAGTTCCAACCAGGGGTTACTCTCTCTTCTTCTCTTGCTGTCACTCCTTGAATGCCTTAATTTCATATAATACATTCTTTCTTTGATTAAATTTGAAGAGAAAAATAACACTCAAAATCCTTTTTCTATATCTTTTTCTAAAAGCTACATTCTGGAGCTTCGAACTGATTCCTCTGTCTCATAACTCTCTTTTAAATAGTTTTTTCAATAGATGTAGTGATTCCTCTTCAGTCTGGAGTCAAAGCTGTAAGTATACGTGGAAAATGGTTAAGGGAAGATAAAATGCTGTAAGTATGGAATGCAAAATTAGAATGCACTGGCCACTGGAAGCTTTTCAGATATGGAGGGGAGGAAAGGTATGTTGAGAAGAAAAAGACCAGAGAGATTCCTGGGTGAAAAAATGAAGAGGATTGATAATATTTTAGAAAGGGAAACCAATATGATGGCAAATTTATTGAGATTAAACAGACTAGCTACATCATAAAGTGGCATACCCTATCTTATCCATATTAAGGCAGACTTGCATGTACATATTGAGGTCTTCGTAAACAAATTCGAGACAGAGGATAAACCCCATGTCTTTACATGTTTTCTCTGGAAATAAAGGGGGGAGGGTTCAGTCTATGGATTCGCCATGTTTGTTAGCACAGATGTATTTGACGGACAGAAATTACCTTGTAGGGCTGCATCAAACACTGTTTTAGAAAATGTGTGTACGCCTGTGTTTATGCGTGGGTGGTCATATACATATATAGATGATTTTTTTTTTCTATTTCCCCTTCTGTCTCTGATCTAGAAAGACTGGGATGTGAAAGGAAATTAGATAACAAGATGTGCGGAATATCAATTCTACAATTGCCATAGCCAGAGAGGAGAAGCAGTCTAGTTCGTGGGAGAGACTGTAAGGAACAGCTTTTTCATAGCTGCCCAGGTCGACTCGCGAACAGATTTATTGTTGCTTAATCCGTTTCTTCATTACTGGGATGATAAATTGTATCTGCCTGTAAACAAATGTGCTTTAAATCCGTGCCGTAGCAAATATGAGCCCATGCGCTCGTTTTAAGTCGGCGGACTCTTACTCAATTGCGTCTCTTTAGAAAAACAACACAACTTGCCCATCAGTTTCTCGATTGTCCATTTTGTTCCCAGGGGGAAAGTGTGGGGGTAGAAAGCCTCCGATCGTTTCAAAGGGCTCCCCTCGCGCAGAGGCGAGAAGGAACTGCGGGCTTCCTAAGAAGCAGCTCCCAACAGAAGAGAACAGCCTGCAGCCGGGCAGCCTACGGCCTCCAGAGAAAAGTTACAGCACCTGAGCTTCGTTCGAGGAAGAGGCTCCTCCAGAAACAGCCTTTGTTTCTCAACCAGCTCGCCCGTCTTGGACCCGAATCCACCACTCTGCAGAGGAGAACAGCCGTGGCGAAGCCAAGAAACCGAGACCACATAGGACAAAAAACATCTGCAGAGAGAGATGCCAACAATCAGCCACAGTCACAAACCGGAATCTTTTCCAGCTTGGAGCAGTTTAGCGCTCTTCGTGTGCGACTTATCTTTGGGGAGGTCGCTAGGAAAGCGCTGACTCAGGAAAATATTCACAGAATCTGTCTGCGTCTAGAATCAAACGCGAGCGACAGGAACGCTTGTTCGACTAGCCTTGAAGGTGCTTGAAGAGGCTTTGTTAGGTTTTAAGGGAGCAGACGATCGCGCGTACCTTCTGGAAATAGTTACTTAAGTTTTGGCAGCTATAAAAGTCTAGTCAGAAGAAGGGGGGGATTAAAAAGGTTGGCTACTGGGAATTTGTGTATTTAAAACTCAAGGGGTCAACTGTTCCCCACGTTCTCTTTCTTCTTTTTTATTTGGGGGTGGGGGATGGCAATCAAATGATCTTATCTGAAATCTCTATTATTCAGAATAATTTTTTATTTATTTTTAAGAAAGAGCAGCAAGGAATGTATCATTTTCAAAACAAATCTATGATTCTTTGTTGTCAAACTCGGGTTTACCGGTTTTCTACTTATATTAGTCTACAGACATCAATTTCCTTTCCTACCCTGACGGTTGTTTTGCAGATTTTATTGCATTTTTCTTTTCTTTTTTTAAATAAAAGAATTCTGGTTCCATTTTCAAATGATATTCTCTTTGTATGCCATTGAACATATAGCCAGGTCAAGAGCTTCTGAATACTCAAGGTACAGAAGTTTATTTTTATATCTTTATAAATATGAACAAATGGGAATAAATAAACACTTAGATTATTCAAAGTTTGCAAAAAATATAAATCTGAAAGTTCAACAGCATACACAAGTTAAAGATTTACACATATTAATCATTTTGTTCAGGGAGCCCCTGTTTAAGCACCTTTTTTATTATCTAAAAGAAGTGCAGTTAAAATAAAAAATGTTTCCCAAGTGGGACTGATTCTGTAGGAAAAAAATTCACATTTAAGAACTTCCTGTAGAATATTTGTTCATAATACCCTGTTTTGATAAAAGTGTGGACGTTTAAGCCTGTGTATACTCTCAAAGAAAGATCACAAGGCAAGAGTTGAAGGAAATAAATATCCACTATTGGAGCAATTAAAGCAACAAATATTGCTAGGTCCTCTCAGCGGCTTTTGATACTGTGGACCATGGTATCATGCTGCGGCGTCTCGGTGAGTTAGGAGTGGGAGGCACTGTTATGCAGTGGTTCTCCTCCTTCCTCACCGACCTTACGCAGTCTGTATTGGCAGGGGGACAGAGGTCGACTCCTAGGCCCCTAACTTGTGGGGTGCCTCAGGGGTCGGTCCTCTCTCCCCTATTGTTCAATATTTATGTGAAGCCGCTGGGAGAGATCATTCGGGGCTTTGGGGTGGAGTTCCATCAGTACGCTGATGATACTCAGCTGTACATCTCCACCCCAGGTCACCCC
>NW_015388805.1:69542-81832 GCF_001527695.2 Protobothrops mucrosquamatus
GCTTTTTCAGCAAGCGGGACTGACCTAGGGTGAATTTTAAATAGGGACAATTTTAATGATTTTAACAAGACACAGCTATAAATATTTGGTTTTTAATTGGCTTTTATAGGGGAAATGTTTTGTGTTGTTTTAACATGCTGTGAGCCGCCCTGAGTCCCGTGGGGAGAAGGGCGGCATATAAGTTAATGGAAATAAATAATAAATAAATAAATAAATAAATAAATAAATAAATAAATAAATAAATAAATAAATAAATAAATAAATAAACTGGAAAATGCACTTTACCAAAAGAAAAACACATCAGAACAAAATCCAGAAACAAATAAAATTATGTATGTTGGAGGGGGGGGACATTTTAGAGTTGGGTTTTCCCCATTTCTTAAAAAAATGTTGGGAAGGTCTTAAGATTCACTATATAACCAATGGTATATTATAAATGGGTCAGTTTGGGCACTTCTTGAATTCTTCCCTGAGAAGGATGGTGAGAAGTAAAATCTGTGTATGTTGAGTGTGAATCACAAGGTCCATGCTGATGATTGCTGACCATTGCCCCACTATAGTCTATGCTGGCAGAGGAAGGGTGAGGGAGATAAGTTAGAGTTAGACCAAAAATAGATGGTCCTGAATGCCCCATGGTATCCACATAATTGCCTCCAACATAGATGGGGCTTCCTTGTATATGTGAATTAACATAACTGTTGCCTTGAAGAGAATGATGGTCATATTCAGGTGCCACTGCTGCAGTTCCAGTGTACCTCTTTAGAGGAGGTGGGAAGTTACTGATAGGAGCTGGATATGTTGTAAGGATGCTGTAGGTATTTGGATGGGTCTTGTTGAAAGATGGTGGTGACTGAGGCTCATATGGAACACTGTTGATGAGGGAATGCATAGAATTCAGGTAACCTCCAGCAGCTGGAGGGACAGTACTTCTGCTGGGGGACTGTCCTCCAGAAGAAATCATCATGCCTTTGTGCTTCTGATCCTTTTTGTATTTCATCCTGTGATTCTGAAACCATATTTTAATCTGTCTTTCTGTGAGATTTAACAGGTTAGCCATCTCTACCCTTTGGTGGCCTGCAAAGGTATCTATTGGAGTGGAACTCCTTTTCCAGTTCTACCAGCTGAGCACTGGTGTAAGCTGTGCGAGCTCTTTTAGAAGAAGCTTGCCCTGGGGGGGGGGCTTTTATCACCAGCACAACTCTCACCTATACAAATAACAAAGTAAGTAGGATGATACCTAACATACTACAAGCAGAAATAATAATAAACTATTACTTGCTGAATTTGCAAGTACACTGAGAGATCTGATGTTCGAATTGCTCACTCTACCCAAAATAATAACAAATGTATGTAATTTGAAGGAAGGCTGATCAAAAGCCATTTGCTTCCTGAGTCAAAATACAAGGTGGTGCTCTTCCATTTCACTATCCAATGTTGAATCAATCATGATGAATGGCCAGTGTCCTCCCCCATACTGAGGGTAGCAAGCTATCTGTCATGCCTCTGTCTGAGCCTAAATCTGCTGAGGAAAATGAGCTGGAACAGGACCCTATGGAGGTCGAGGGAGAGGTGTCTGTGGCTTCACAGGAATGTGGGGAAGAGCAGGCCGAGGCAGGCCAGGGCCTTTCAGGATTGGGACAGGATGAACATGAGAGACAGAGTTCAGGTGATGAGCAAGCCCCCCCCCCCATCCTAGAGCACAGAGAGTGGAGAGAAGGAGGGAACAACACAGACAGGCTCAACTACTTGGGAGGAGAGCACTCTGCCCCTCTCCACAAGGCACACCTGGAGACTGACACTTAAGGAGACGCTCTTGTTCTGTGTTGTGATTTCTGCTTGGAAACCCTGAAACTCTGACCATTGGACTGGCTGACAAATTTGATTGGGTGTTCAAAGACCTCGGATGGTATTTTGGCTTCTCTTCTGAAACTGCTCAGGCAAGCTTGTATTTCCACAGACTCCTTAGATTTTGGATGTATGTTTCATTCCTTGTTATCTACGTGGCCTTGAGTAAATTACTCTTCTAATCTAACTGTATGTGAAACTACTTGCACCCAGAGGCTGCTGAAGGTGTGTGTGTCTTACTTTGTTCTGGGGCTTGCCAGAAATGTGGGAGCATTTGGGGAAAATTTGGAGCAATTAAAGGGTGGTTTGAATTGCTAGCTGACTGCATTGCCTCTGTGCTGTGCCCTGGGTCATCACACTATCATAAGAAGAGTGCAGACACTATATTATAGATCCTTCCAAGTCCAGGGCCCTCCAAATATATTTGACTTCTAATTCCATAGCCCCAGACAGAATAGTTATGTAGAGTGGCGATTATAAGAACTAAAGGCCACCAGGCTAAAGAATGTTCTGGTCTCTTCCATCCCATTATTGTTCCCTGACCTGGTAACAACTACCTGAAGCAAACATTTCTAGAAAAACAACCGTACAACCTTCAAAAACTACTAGAAATAACAGCTCTCCAGAAATGTAATTTTTACAAGAAAGATGAACAACACAAGACACAGACTTTGAGGTTATTCTTCATCAGCACCAAACCACAACACAGTAAATTGCTGATTACTTGATTTGGATGATTCTCAAGTAATTGAATGAGTGTCCACTTTAAGCTGTTTGTTTCATGTGGTTCTTCAAGAAGAAAAAATATTTAACTGGAAATGAACAGAAAGAATCTAAATTTAGTGAGGTAAGGAGAATGTGGCTGATCTTCAAAGCAGCCCATAAAGCTTCAGGATGTAATTAGCACAATAATATAGATATCTTATGTCAATAAAATCAAAATATAATCCTGAAGTCAAACATCCATTCTCCCTCTACTTCCTTCTCAGGGTAACCTGAGACATCCACCTACAGTAAAATATTACTTGGTTTAAAGCCAGTTTGGGCCCACTGAAAATAACAGAATGAAAGAAGACATACAAGGCTAAATCTGTGACTGAGTGTGACATACAGTACTACTTGATGCCCAGCAGATGCTTTGTACTGCAAATCCCACCAGGCTCAGCTCACATAAGCAGTGCAGTTCCAACCAGGTCCAGCAGAATGAGCAGGAGCTTTTTCTGCAGTGACTATTGCTCTATGGAACATTCTCCCTTGGGAGATTAGAATGGCCCCAACACATAAGGCCCTAAAAACCTGGCTATGCTCCCCTGCCTGGGGTGCTGAGTGTGTTACAGCTAACTGGCCAAGTATCTTGCTCCTGTGTATATTTAATCTGGATGGTTTTAGTGTTTTAAAATGTTTTTAGTATTTTTAATTGTAATTTTTCTTTGAACTGTAAGCCACCCAAAGTCATTGACTGAGATGGGCGGCTATAAGAATTGAATGAAATGAATGAAATGAATGAATGAAAATGTAGTTCAAATTATCTGGAGGACACTTCACTCTTAAAAGTGTAAAAGTGGCCTGCCTTGAGTAATGATTTTGGAATACATGCAAGAGTAAGACTGTTTATTTACTTAATTGCCCTGTGCCTACAGGGAGGGAGAATCCTGAGATGTTTTCAAAACTCTCCTGAATTAGCCAAAAGACCACTGCTGAAGCTACTTTCAACTCTGATTATCAGAGGGGAGTTTTTTGGAAGTGTATAAATTGTTCTTTCAAGATTTATTTGATTAAGCTTAGTTTATGTACTTAAGCAGCCAGCCATTGAACTTAATGAGCTAAGGCCGCAATCTGAAGCGTATCTACCTGAAATGCTCTACAGTAGTTAATGCCAAATACAAGCATTTAGGCTGGAGCAGCTACTTCCAGTATTCTGGTTGACTAGATATATGGGTTCAAAACTACTACAGCCCAATTGGCAAAAGAAGGCTCAGGACCCTGTTGGTTGGAACCCTGCAGAAGAGGCCTTCATGCTGCAGTGGATAGACAATGGCTAAGATGATGATGATGATATACAGTAACTATAATATAGTTTTGAAAACCAGATTGAATATACAGTGTATGTATGTGTGTATATATTCAACCTATGTGTTTATAGAAAAATGTAGAGCATAGAGCACTGAATATATTAAATAATAAAGCCTGCCCACCTTAATTTTCCACTGTAATAGCATTAGAAATGCATTGAGGAAAACATTTGCAAAAATGTTTAGACTCTTTCTCAGCCCAATATAAATTGCTGAAGTAAATGATAAGAAGCTACTCTGAAAAGCTAAGGAATCAGCTCTCAACAAATGAACCAGCAAATATGTGGAAAACTCAAAAATATCACTGGTTACAGCAAACCTCCTCTCCATGCTGAAGGAAATCGACAACTGGCAAATGACCTGAATGTATTTTACTGTAGGTTTGAGAGGAAACCACTGTCACCTATCTCCACCATCCCCATCTCAGATACACCAACAACAGCCACACCTCCTACAACTGACCCCTTCCCCTTGGGCCCTCCACCTCTGGTGGTCACAGAAAATGATGTGCAAGGTCTATTTCACAGACAAAAGCCTGGAAAAGCACCAGGCCCAGACAAGATAACTCCTTCTTGCTTGAAAGCTTGTGCTGACCAATTGGCACCAATCTTCACCCGCATCTTTAATAAATCACTAGAGATGTGCTATGTTCCTTCTTGCTTCAAATGCTCTACTATCATCCCAGTGCCAAAGAAACCCGCCATCAAAGAACTGAATGACTACAGACTGGTTGCTCTAACATCCGTAGTTATGAAAACATTTGAAAGGTTAGTGCTGGCCCACCTGAAAACCATCACGGATCCGCTGTTAGACCCCTTGCAGTTTGCCTACCGAGCAAATAGATCAGCAGATGATGCTGTTAATATGGCTCTGCACTACATCCTACAACATCTTGAATCTCCAAAGACCTATGCAAGGGTCCTTTTTGTAGATTTCAGCTCGGCATTCAATACCATCATTTCAGATATTCTTCTCACTAAACTAAATCAGCTAGCCGTGCCTGACCACACCTGTAAGTGGATCATAAGCTTTCTAACAGACAGGAAGCAGCAAGTGAAGCTAGGCAAAATCACATCAGATACCTGTACAATTAGCACAGCCCCCCCCCCCTGGGCTGTGTGCTCTCTCCACTTCTCTCTATATACCAATGACTGCATCTCAAAAGATCCCTCTGTTAAAGTAGTGAAGTTTGCAGATGATACAACAGTGATTGGCCTCATTTGAGACAAGGATGAATCTGCATACAGACGGGAGGTTCAACAACTAGCCTTGTGGTGCAGCCGGAACAATCTTGAACTGAACACACTCAAAACTGTAGAAATGATAGTAGATTTTAGGAGAAACCTTCCTATTCTACCACCTCTTACAGTACTAGACAACACAGTATCAACAGTAGAGACCTTCAAGTTTCTAGGTTCTATAATATCTCAAGACTTAAAATGGACACCTAACATAAANTGTCATTTGCACCTCTGTAACTGTCTGGTTTGGAACTGCAACCAAACAAGACAGACACAGACTTCAACAGATAGAACTGCAGAAAAAGCAATTGCTACCAGCCTGCCTTCCATTGAGGACCTGTATACTGCACGAGCAAGAGGGCTGTGAAAATATCCTATATGGCATTGCACACCAGAACGACTAGACATAAGGACAGGTTTTTTCCCCATGCCGTCACTCTGCTTAACAACTAAGTCCTACAACACTGTCAAACTACTTAGTAAAGCTGCATTACTATGATACTCCTCATCTTTCCTATTACCTATCATCTTATGTCTATAACTTTGTTGCTTGTATCTTACAATTTATAGTTTTTAGTATCCTAGTCTGATTTATGTTGTTTGCTTAGCTAGTATTCTATGACTATTGCTAAGTGTTGCATCTTATGATTTATGAAGTGTTGTATTTTACGATTTATGATGAATGTATTTTCATGTTGTTTATGATCATGATTATCACTATTAGTTTTTTTTCTTTTTTATAAATTTTTATTAAGTAAACATTTAAAAACAGGTTGAACACAGTGCGACTTTTCTGGCTGTTATTTTGCCATACATACTATACCATATACCATATATCTTCCTAGTCATTGATCTTTTATATCATTTACATATTGCATTTTATACTATTTACATATTTATATATTTACATACATATTTACGTCTATTTATAACATAACTTCCATTTCCATTATTATTTCATATTCTTTCTGATCTGTATCTTACGCTCACTTTGAGGTTGGAAATCTACACTTTCTCTCTTCTAGATGAGCTTTCTCTGTTCTGACTTTTTCTCCTCGAGTCTAACCAATAGTACATCTTATCCCAAACTTTGTAATACTCTGTTTCATCCTTGTCTTTAATTTCTAAGGATAATCTATCCATCTCTGCACATATCAAAAAGTTTTTAATTAGTTCACTCTCCACCGGGGAATTTCCGTTTTTCCAGTTCTGGGCATACACCAACCTTGCTGCTGTTATAATATGCAACACTAGATATTTCTCTCCTTTATTAAACTTCCTATCTATCATTCCCAGTAAAAACAATTCTGGTCTGGAATCTATCTTCAGTCCCAACATTTCCTCCAACCAAGTCTTTATTAGCCACCAAAATTCTTTGGCTTTGGAACAGGTCCACCACATATGATAATAAGTCCCTAACACTTTCTTGCACTTCCAACACTGTGGTGATATATCTTTTCTCATCTTTGCCAGTCTTGTTGGGGAGAAGTGCCACCTGTAAAACATTTTGTACAGATTCTCTTTATATGAGGTAGCCAAGGTTAACTTTCTATTTCTTTCCCATAACATTTGCCATTTGTCTAAATCATTATTATATCCGAAATCTTGGGCCCATGTTATCATCACTTCTTTTACCTGCTCCTCTTCCATTTTATATTCCAATAAATATTTATATGTTCTTTTGATTGCTTTCTCCTCCGTTCCTAATAATATTTTATCTAGTGTTGTCAGATTCCTCCGTATACCCCATTCCTTTTTGTCTTTCTTATAACGTGACTGAATTTGCAGGTATGCCCACCATTCCAATTGTACTCCGTTTTCTTTTAATTCTTGTCTAGATTTAAGTTCCCCTTGTTCATTTAGAATATCTCTGTATGTAACTACTTTTCCCAAGTTCATAAAATTTGGATGCACTAGCGCTTCCAGTGTTGAGAGCCATACCGGTGTTTCTATATAGTTTTGTTGTTTAACTTTAATTCACACATTGAGTAATGCTGCTCTAATATGGTGTCTCTGGAAGTATTGATGAATGTTATATCTCTCATCCCACAAAAATGCGTGCCATCCAGATTGTAAATCATGACCCTCTAGCGTTAATAGCCTTCTATTTTTTAAATTTATCCAATCCCGCACCCAGGTGAGTATTGCAGCTTGGTAGTACAGCTCCCAGTCAGGTAGTCCGAATCCCCCTCTCTCTTTGGCTTCTTGTAGTAGTTTTAATTTGATTCTAGATTTCTTCCCCTGCCAAATAAATTTCAATATTATTTTATTCAAATTTACAAAATATTTTTTTCTCTAATTTTATGGGGACATTCTGAAATAAAAAGAGTAATTTAGGTAAAATGTTCATCTAATTCTCCCCATAAAGGAGAGTTGCAAATTTTGCCATCTTTCTAAGTCTTTCTTTATCTGATTGTTTAAATTAACATAGTTATCTTCTTTGATTGTAATACACCTTGCTGTTAGCTGTACTCCCAAGTATTTAACTTTCTTCACTATTTGGATATTTACTTTCTCCACCAGGTCAATTTTCTGTGTACTAGTCATATTTTTAACTATAATTTTCATTTTATCTTTGTTGATTTTCAGTCTCTCCATATTCTCCATATTCTACCTCTCCATATTCTTCTAATATTTCCACCAGTCTTGTACCTGAATATAGCGGTTCCTCTAAGATAAATACGAGGTCATCCGCGAATGCTTGCAGTTTGTAGGTTTCTTTCTTAATATTTAAGCCTCTAATTTGGCTTTCCTTTCGAATCATTCTAGTCAGTACTTCGAGAGTTAATATAAACATTAACAGCGAGAGCGGACACCCTTGTCTTGTACCTTTCCTAATTTGGAAGCTTTGTGTCGCTTCTCCATTGATTATAACTCTCGCCTCTTGTTTATCGTATATAGCTCTGAATATGTTTATAAAATTTCCGCCAAAGTCCATATAGCCTAACTGCCTCAACATGAAGTTCCAATTTACACTGTCAAAGGCTTTTTGTGCATCCAAAAACATCAGAGCTACTTGTTTTTCACTGTGAATTTCGTAATACTCCAAAATATTCAAAATCATCCTTATATTGTTTCGAATTTGCCTTCGTGGCAGGAAACCATTTTGATCTACGTGTATAAATTCATTTAGGTATCTTTTTAGCCTTCCCGCAATTATTGCCATAAATATTTTGTAATCCGAATTTAAAAGCGATATTGGCCTATAATTATTGATTTTTGTTAAGTCCGAATTTTCTTTTGGGATCAGCACAATGTTTGCTTCTATCCAGGATGCTGGCATTTTTGCTTCCTTTAGGACTGCATTGAACGTCTCCAGTAATATTTTGCCAAATGAATCTTGAAATTCTTTGTATATTTCTACTGGCAGTCCGTCTGGGCCCGGTGCTTTGTTGCTCTTCTGTTTTTTCAATGCCTCAGTTAATTCAATCATTGTTATCTCCACATTTAACATACACTTTGATTCATCCGGGATTTTTGGTAGATCAGCTTTTTTAAAACATTGAAGTATTTTTTCATCCGTAGCCCACTTATTCTCATCATATAGTTTTGTATAGTAATTTTGAATTATCTTTTTCTTCTCTTCACTTTGATGTTGTATATTTCCCTCTTCGTCCTGTAATTTATTAATCCAGCTTCTTTCTCTCTGCTTCTTTAGCTTATACGATAGCCATCTCCCTGGCTTGTTCGCATTCTCAAAGAAATTCTGGCCACTCCTTTTAATTTGTTGTGCTAGTTCTTCTTTCTCAAGAATGGACAGCTTATGTTTAATCACTTCCATTTGTTGCTTCAAGCTTTCGTTTTGGGGGTTATGTTGTAGTTCTATTTCTAATCTTTGGAATTCCTCTTCTAAGTTTTTCCCCTTTTGTTTCTTCTTTTTATTATCTCTTGCCATATAAGCTATAGCCACTCCTCTCACATATGCCTTCGTTGTATCCCATAAATTTTGTATGTTCGTATCCTCTTTTTTATTTTCCTGGAAGAACAACTTTAGCTGTTCCTCCAGGTTTATTTTAAATTCTTTGTGTTTTATAATAGCTCTTTTTAGTGTCCATCTACCAATTTTTTTCCCCCTCTCCACCTGATTCTCACCGGGTTGTGGTCCACCCAAAGGTTCGTTTCTATTTCCACTTCCCCCATTTCCTGCAATAGTTCTGTCATTACCCAAACTATATCTATCCTGGACCACATCTTATATCTACTCAAATAGTACGTGTATTGGCTTCCCCCTTGGTTCCTTTCTCTCCAAATATCTCGCATCCCTAATTCGTCCACCATCTTAAAGAAAACTTTTGGCAATATTCTTCTAGGTTCCTTTCTTTCTTCCTTGCTTTTATAGTCTAGCTTCCTATCTATTACTGCGTTAAAATCGCCCATAATACAGATCTTCTCACTATCTATCGCCCGTAGTGTATTATATAGTTTCCTATAGAATTGTTCTTGCCCCCCATTTGGGGCATAGATTCCTACTAATATTATCCGTTTTTGGTTAATTGTCATCTCCACTATCAAAATCCTGCCTTCTGTATCTTCATAAATTTGCTTGGCTAAGATTGACTCTGATATATATCACTACTCCTCTTTTTTTTGTGCTGTGATAGAGATGCAAACATCTTCCCCAGTTTAGGGCATTCCAACACCTGTCTGTGCTGTTCCTAATGTGAGTCTCTTGAATAACTATAACATCTAAATTTCTTCTGATCAATTTATTAAAAGTTTTTTTTTCCTTTTTTGAGGAGAGTTTAGGCCATTAATATTCAAAGATAGGAATTGGAGTTCTCCCATCATGTTTCTACTTATATCTAGTTTTTATACCCCCTCGTTGTTCTAGTCTCCCTTGGCTCCTCTCTCAGCTCTTGTTGTTCCCTTTCATAATTTACTGTTTCCTCTCTCTTCTCTCTTCTCGTTTTCCCCTGTTGTCCCTCCTCTTCTGCTCTAGCCAACCTTAACTCTCTCACTTCTTCAACATCTCTCTCTAGTTCTTCTTCACTGCTAAAGTTTTGCTTATAAAATTCCTCCACCTTATCTGGAGTATCTATTCTAATCTTCTTGTCCTGCCACGAAATCAGTATTCCCTCTGGAATCAACCATCAAAAGTTAACATTATATCTAGTCAATTTCGTTTGTCAAGAAGTGGTAGGGTCTTCGTAGATCCCTGACTCTTTTTGGCACCTGCTTTAAGACAACCAGCTGTTTCCACCTACATTCTAATGGCTCGTCTCTCGCTCTGTGGAGAATCTCGTCCCTAATCGACTTTTTAACGAACCTAACATGAATCTCTTTAGGCAGGTTATGTTATCTTGCATAGTTTGTGTGGATCCGATAGTCCTCATCTATTTCACTCAGCATTTTTTCTTTCCCTATTCCCAGAGCTTTTGCTAGTAAATCCGCCATCATTTCCAATAAATCCTCTCCCCTGTCCTCTCTTATGTTCTGAAACCATAAGTATCGGTCAGCTTGTTCAGATTCTAGGGCGATGACTGTTGCTTCTAGTTCTTTATTCGCTCTGGTTAGCTTCTCATTTATTTCTTCTACTCTTTTTTCTTCCTTTTCCATCCTTTCCTCAATCTTTTGTAATTTCTGTTTATTCTTTGCCATCTGCTGTTGGAACGATTCCAATCTTCCATCCATTACTTGCATCCGTTCTTTGAGATCACTTGTGTCGTTCCTCACCTCTCCAATCTCTTTCCTCAGCTCTTCATGATTTCTAGCCATGGCCTCCTGCATCGCTTGTAACATAGCCTGTAGGTCTTTAAATGAATTAGACCTTTCTCTTTACAGAAGCTCATCAATTGATTTTTGGCTCGATGGACTTGAGGTAGCTGAGGTAGTCTGTGCCCCCTTCTTCGCTATCCCTACCTTGGATAGGTTCGGAATACTCGTCATTTTGAATTCCACACTTCAATCAATGGAATAACCTACTTAGCTTAGTTATACCTAGGATAACAATAGTATTAACAATACAAATAACAATATAAGATAGGTAATTAATAGCAGTAGATAAAATATCTATAATTTTAAATATTAATTTCTGGGCACAAATTCACTATTTCTTAATTATAATAGCAATAATATATATAAGTACACAGCCTAAACTATTTGAACCATGGCCACAATTAGATCTTATCTATTACTCCAAACCACAGGTTGGCAACCTGCGGCTCCGGAGCCGCATGCGGCTCTTTGATCCTTCCCCTGTGGCTCCCAGCCTCCTCTGCCATTTGCAGAGAGAGACAGAGACAGAGAGGGGCATGTGCGCTTCCCTGCTTCTCTCTCTGTCTCTCTCTGTGTTTGTGTGTGTGTGTGTGTGTGTGTGTGTGTAAAAGAGAGTAGACTCACGGTGTTCACCGACAAGCTGAAAAGCTTTTTGGGTGGGGCTCCTCCCTTTGCTGCATCTCTGCAGGAAGCAGGAAGCAGGAAGGGCAGGAGAGAGCTAGCTAGCCCAGCTATGCTGACTCAGGAATTCTGGGAGTTGAAGTCCATGAGTCATAAAAGAGCCAAGGTTGCCTACCCCTGAGCTTGTTGGAGAACAGCTTGAAGCCAGCTTGCCAGGTGAGCAGGAGAGATGGAGAGAGGGGGGGAGAGAGAGAGAGAAAGAGAGAGAGGGAGAGAGAGAGGAAAGAGAGACAGAGAAAGAAAGAGACTGGGGGAAGAGGACTGGCAGACCAAGGGCAGAAAGAGAGAGAGGGAGGGAGGGAGAGACAGAGAGAGACACAGAGAGAGACCCTTTTGACATCTAAAATGAAGATAACACTGTATATATCCTTTTTTACATTTATTATATATATATATGTGTGTGTGTGTGTGTGTGTGTGTGTGTGTGTGTGTGTGTGTGTGTAGGTCTTTAGTTATTCGGGTTTTCTCCCGCGTAGAATTAGAAGTTTCTTGGCGACGTTTCGACGAAGTCACATTCGTCATCTTCAGGCTGGTGTCTTCAGCTTCATGCTTCTGGGAGTAGTGTGTGTGATCGCTGCTGTTTCTTCCTTTTAACTGCCAGTGGGGTTTGAGCTGATTGGGTGGGAGCTTGGCTGTGTTCTGATTGGGTGGAGGTGTGTTCTGATTGGTTAAGGAGCTTGGCTGTGCTCTGATTGGATGGGGGGTTGGCTGTGTTCTGATTGGATGGGGGTGTGTT